>NW_027271090.1:0-130000 GCF_040938485.1 Diadema antillarum
GAAATATCCCCATAGATGAAAACTAAAGGTTGGCATCTTCTCATATGCTTTCTGTAGAGAAATTCCTAAAATGTTCAAAAGTCTGTTAATGTATGGCATATCACTCACTGTGGGCATTAACTCTTTCTGTGCCAGGGACTTTGGACAGTGTGTGCAATGCTATGGGGTTTTATGTGCCAGTCAGCACTCAAAGTTCACAAAGAGTTAAAGTTGTCTGATATCCATGTATGAGTGGAACCAGCCCTGTACTTCGCTAGAAGTGATGGGACATGATTCCAAGCTGCTTAAAACTCAGATATATTTATGGTATCAGTATCATTTTTCTTAAACAGAAATAAGAAAATATATGATGCACCATCTCATAAGCGATATGATGTCAGAAAAATACTGATATTTTTAAATTTTTTATACCAGATATGAATTTGTCAGATGCCGAGCTTTAAAAATTAATATATTTCCGTACTATAACACGAGGACAATATTTTCAAAAATAATTAAAAGTTTGAAAACTGTAAAGGTTATGGTTCTGATGTCGGCATTATATGCATTTTACTTTCTTGTATGATCTCCAACTTTATGTGGGTAACGTGATGGCACATCGCATATGCTTTCTAAATGGAAATAGTTTCTTCCCAAGATTTGATTTAGCATGTGGGAGTATGCAATTTGCCTATTTTCAAATTGAAATTTGATATTTGCCTTCAAAATTTGTTCATTAAATATATGTCTGTAGATCTGTAATGATTCACAGCCCTGCAATTCATTTGATGTTCCAAGGTAGTATAGAGTGACAAAGCATGCCAAATGATGCCACTGTAAAAAGTGGCCAAGATATTTCAAACTTCAGAATGCAATCAGACACGTATGTATACAAAACTTCTCCCAATCCAGATTATTTAGAATGCTAGCACTGCATGCAGACTGCTGCCTTGAGGTATGCCATGTTTCGCTTGTGAAAAAGAAAGAAAAGGAAAAGACGCCAATCAGAAATTTGCTACTGTCAAGCCGCGCACAGGAAATGATGAAATTGGCTCCGCAAGCAACAATAATTGACTCTGTCCCCGCAAATCCCTTTTTTTTCGCTGGGAGTGATCGGATGCCGGCATCAAAACCAAATGATGAAAACAGACTCCCTTATGGATTGAAAGGAAGAAAGAATGTCAATTCTGTGTACCTGATATTATCCCTGTCTGATCCTGAAAACTGAGTATGTGCATTATTCGTGTATTATTTCCACCGTAAATTGCAGGATCATGTTTCTTGTGTATCTCCTCCACCCGCCCCCAGTTTCTCATGCCATAGAAAGTTGGAGGGGTGTCTGAGCAAATTGGAAATCTGATGGCGAGGAAATTGAAGTTGTGACGCAAAGCTCACCCCGAGCCCATTATGGGTCGTTGGACTCAAGTAGAGCGGCTTACGTATGTCCCAGCAGAGGGCACAAATAGATCTGTAATTCTCATTTCGCAGAGTGGTTTATTTTTAAGCTAGCTCCCTGAAATGTCTCAGTGGAATTTGAGGGAGGGACTCGGCTTGATAAATTAGCCGTGCCCAAAGCGCCCAAGAAGCCCTGCAAATTGGCAACCCCAAAATCCCTCAGACCTCTCTACCCACCCTTTTCCTGCCCACCACCTCCCCCAACTGTGATGGATACTGGCTATGCTAACTTTGATGACACTTTTTACTATACATTTGAGTGACCATAGTATTAAAATGATCCACCACTTTCAAGACAAAGAAATAACGTATCTGTCATATTTCCAATCCGTGTATGTGAATTCAGTATAATCATCTCTGAAATAATATTCTGGGACACTTGCCTGCACATCAATGAAAGTATCAAAACAGGCAGAAGTTGAAACTGCTTGTCCAATAGTGGCAAGCCAATGGAGTAAAATAGAGTCTGTTAGAATGGATATGGATATCTGTTAGAAGTTTAACAAGTATGAAAGAACCAGATTAATTCCCCACACACATTGTACTTGTATGTGGACACAAGCCAGCAATGATTTTGCAGACAAGCAAATCTCAAGACAATGTTCGACTTCTCAATAGTGAATTGAATTATAACACAAAGTGTGATATCTGCTTTATGGTCACACATCATGTGTATGACAAAAAGGTCATCACCGTTGTTACATTGCCCTTGATATCTAATACCCTTAGGCCTTTGTGCTATAGGGATTAGGAGAGGTGCACTTGATGATGAATCATATTAAATGAGGAGAGACATATATGAAAAGGTATTTTGTGTCAATATCAATATCAATGCACAGTAGAATAAAGTCTTGAATCTAGACTGGGCCCTGTTGCATAAAACCCTTACCGCTGGACTTACCGCTCCTTTCTAGCGGTAAGTCTTCAAATTAGCTGTAAATTTTATAATATTTGATGCTGATTGGCTGTGACGCCTAATTTTGACAGTAGTTACCATTGAAATTCAATGGTAAGTTTTTGCAACGGGCCCCGTTTAAGATTCAAAACGGTAGGATGTACCATACTGTACAATTGATATTTAAACGCAACGTTTAATTTTTTTTTTTTTTTTGCTTTGGATATGTGTATTGATTTTAAAATGATTATATTAAAGGATGAAATGAGGGTCACCCTGTCAGTGCATTTGATTCGTTGAGCTCCAGAATCTAGGATGGTCATGCAGTGGGAATATCTATGTTGTAAAGCTGAAATACAATTGTAGATCAGGTGTGAGTGAATATAATACACATAAAAATATACATTTTATGTGTGTGAATGTAGTGTGGCAAGGACATACACACATTCCTCTTCGGAAGATGATGAACAAGCAGGTTATGAGAGTATTACTCATGTCGGGTGGATTAAAGACAGAAGTTCCATGTCTCTTTAACCTGGCGGGCATTGTAGCATGATATTTGAGGCAAAGCTGTGGTGATTAAATGGCACAACACGTGAATGCATGGATGGGACTGTTGCCAGAACTAGCTTTGATTGCTTTTGCCGCAATCAAAGTGATTCTTTCTGTAGTGTACTGTTGTTGTCTGAGAGTTGCATTGCAAGTCTGCATGGTCGGGGGCATCTTGCCGTGATCCCCTCCCCTGTCATACAATGTCAGGTGATATATCCCCCCTCCCCCTCAGCTAGCGGTACGCTTCCTGTGACTTTGCGCGACCCCTTCAGCCGTCACATCCTCAGGAACTCGCAGCAACGTCTGTACGTGTCATTGCGCATTAGCAAAATCTTGCTGCAAGAAGGGAAGGTATTAGGGAAAGGGAAGAAATAATGTTGCAGGATAGTGCACGGAGTGAATAGTTTCTAACGAAAAGACTGATTCTTGTGTATGGAGCCAACCTCTTCAAGGAACCATGTGCCTTTTGTGGATCCGCTAGTGTCTATTTATAGAGAGGGGGGGAAATAGCTTTGAGTCATAGCTAACTGTGCTGGTGGTGCACTGTTGGCTTAGTTATCGTGCATTATGGGTATATCAAGAGTGTAACGTGGATCAACAGCAACACACTTATATGGACTTTTTAGGTGGACCCTTGTAGAGGACCTTGAAAATCTCACCTTACCCATGTGCCTTGGCGTTTAATGTGAGGTGACAGTAACAAGGAGGGCACAATGAGATACCTTAACAAGAAACAGACTGCCGCCAGATCCAGCCGGTATGACCCTTCAGAAATTATCGTTTTCTAATCTTGCAATTTATTACACCTTTCATTGCATTGTTATGTGATCCTACGAAGTATCATTTATGATTCTTATTCATAGTTTGTGTCTTGTATTGATCATATGTTGGGACTTCAAGTTCCAAAAATCTACTTTGAAAGCATTTATCAGTTTTATAATCATATCTTTGATTGAATTAGACAATTATAAAAAAAAAAATAGTTGCATGTGTTCAAAATTCATCAAAAAGTACACATCTTGTATGTCTATGTGATTCAAATTTACATACTGCAATGTACAGTTAGTATATCTCATTCAGTGTTGCGGTAAATTGGCGCTATGCTTCATGGATCCCAGAAAGAAGGGCTTGCTTCAATTTTGCAGTCACACTAAATTGTTGCTAGCCCGCACAAAGGACGCTATCGCGCAACGTGGGTATACAGTTATACCAAATTCGCCGATAGCGGCCTTTGTGCAGGCAAGCAACCAAATATAAATCTACTGTCAATGAGATTAAGTTTGGGTTTTCGGCATTTTCTGAAAGAGTAGTTCTCATTTCTGTTGAAATCTGAAGTGTTGAAATTTATTGCACTGTACATTCAACTTGAGTGGAGATATCAGAAAGTTTTAGAGACCAATATGTGTGTGACTGTGTGTGTGTGTGTGTGTGTATGCATGTGTGTGTGTGTGTGTGTGTGTGTGTATGTGGGAGGCGAAGGTGTATTTCACTTTTTTTTTTTTTAATTTCTAGTCATAAAACATTTGAAAGTGCTCATAAATGGGAACAAAAATCCACCATAGATTGGCACTGGCAGCCAAACAATCAGACATAGCCTTGATACTCATTAAAGTTAGAAATTATAATGACCATATGTCGTGCCTAATAAGTACATTGTATTTTTTTATGCCAAGTTGCAGGATGATCGGATCCTGTAATCCCTTCCTAGCCATCACCGTGGGAGTTCGATATCCCCATTGTCATGTACACATTAAGAATGAATTGATGTGGTGTAGCTTCAGTGCTCCTGTTTTAATTCATCAAGTAATGTACCTCTGAAGTTTGGTTGTGTATTTGATAGATTACTTTTATTTTGGTGGGTTGAGAATATCAATTTTTCACAAATGGTAAGCCCTGTATCATAAATTCTGATAATCTCCCAGGCTCTTTGCTAATAATAAATAATAATATCAATTTATAAAGCGCAAAACCTAGACATATATTCTTCTGCGCTCAAAAGCTTCTTATGTTCTTGATGATAATAAACAGTTAAATGACAATATGTGTTTTGAGTCGTGTTTTAAAGACTGCTACAGTTGGGGATTTCCAGACTTCTAATGGTAGGTTATTCCAGAGTTTGGGAGCTGCACAGGCAAATGCTCTGTCTCCCAATGTTACTTTTGTTTTACTCATATCTTCTCAGGGAAAAAAAAAAATCTTATTAGATGGCATGGCTTAAATAAGTATATATGGTGCAAGATGAATTCACATTCATGTTATTTATGAAAATGTGTAGAAGTATTAGTAGACTCTTTATTAATTTTTTTTTTCAATTTCCCACTGTGGCTGAAAGTTACATTTACCTGTTCAATAACCGCTTTATAACTTTATAAGCTAATGTAAAAATTAACCCGAATGTATGATCTGAACGCTCACTGGCACTCGCTTGATGTTGGTCTGTTGCATTTTTCAGGAAGGTCAACATTGTCAGGATGCCAAACTGGCATAATTTAAAGCAAATTATTGAAGGTTTTAAAGTGAGAAAGTAAGGAAGGTCTGACATTCACTGGTGAGATAATGAAACCATAATTCTGTTCCACTCTTTTTAATTTGGAGATGGAACCAAGTGAGAGAAAAAAAAAAACAGCAAAAAATGAAAAATCTGTCATTGTCATTGCATTTCAGCGTTAAAGACAAATTTAGTGCTCATTTGCATCATTTCAGAGAAAACTGCATTGTTGAAAGATAAAGCGTTTGAGTGGCGTTATGTGTAATATCTACAGGCACATTGCAAGAATGAACATGTAAAGTCCTGCTTTGAATTAGAGTGCTGATTGACTATCTACAACTGCCACTAGGTGGCAGCTGCAGTTTGTGGGTGAATCTCTACTGTCACACGTCAGTGTCAGGTGCCTGTGTTCAAGTGCCTGTGAGTTGCGCAAGGGTGGCTTATCGTAACAAGACCAGCGAAATGCCCGCTTCTGTACATGCAGTAGCAATGAGTAGACAAAACTGTGCCTTTGTGAGGCTGTGCCTATTAAAAGGGGAGCTTACCCTATTCATGAAATAAATAATGTGGATTCTGTGAATGAAGGGAGGTTTAATATTGAAACGCCAACTGACATACATTGAAAGAAAATCGAACAATGTGATCGAAAGTTAAGCATCTTTATAAATTTTGGGCCATTGCACACACTTCCTTTTCTACATTTGCAACTCTACAAAAATGTACATCTAGACACAATATTGCAAACATGTTCATAGAAAACTTCCCACAAATCATTTTCCCAGGACACTAAAAAAAGAAAATCAATCCCTCCTTCAGGAGAATGATGTTTTCTGAAAGTCAGTATAGGAGAATGTGTACTATAAACAGTGGCATGGAATCTTCGTGTGTGTGTTCTTTTATATATAAACTTTAAAGAACTTCAAAGATTGATAACATTAGAAATGATTGTCCAGGGTTCTTTAGTCTTTTACTTTATGTTTTATGTATCATTCACCATTCGTTAAATCCTCATGATGATATGAATATCATACTGATTATAAGATTGCAATGACAAAAGGATAACAGAGCTGATATCTCAATGTATTATGACAATAATTTTAGTTTTGATGATGTTGTAACTATTCACTTATTGTTTGAAAGAGCCAAAAAGATGACATTTTCATGAATTTTAATGGTTATGAACACATAACACAAAAGACAACGATTTGAATGCTATTTCCACAAATTCTGCTGGGAGTATAAGAACTGTGTCTGGGCATATTTTCTTTTCAATGATAATTCATTTTCAGTGGCTAAACAAAACTGTCTATATAGGAAATGATTATTGAAAATAATGTGGGTAGATGTTGAGTGAACCGTTTAGGCTTTCATCCAAAAAAGAGGAGGGGGGGGGGGGGCATCAGAGACCAACTGCCAGATGTCCCATAAACCCTTCAGCATCATTGTTTTGGGGTGAACAATGGGTGAGTCACGGTACCCCTTTCACTCCCGTGTACTTCCCACAATCCTAACTAGATTACTCATCTATACCACTGCTAGGTCATGCATGATACATCAAAGGAGAGGTGGGGGGGGGGGGGGGGGGAGAGATGAAAGAGAACCCCAAACAAAAGCAACAAACATAAATGGGAGGGGGTATGAATTGTCAGTTGACGGGAGATTATAACTTGCAAATGCAGGGGTAAATAACTTGCAAATACAAAGGGGGGGGGAGAGTTTGGAGTTTTCACACATAATCAGATTGATCAACAAACATTTATGAAGGCTGGTGGTATATATAATAATTTGTGCTTTAATATCAACATGCCATTTCCTTGTAAAACATCTCATGAAACCTATGATTTATAAAAAATAACTTGAATTAGCAAAAAGTCTGCCTCTGCTATTGAATGTATATTTTGTTAGATATTACCATACAGGAAATTTCACTTTGTTGGGTTGCTTATTAGCCAAAGAATTATACCTAGTTCTCCACATTTCCCAATTTGTGGTACATTATGGTTAATTTTAATTGCTAATTTCCAGCGATGGGAAAAATGAAGATCGCTTCTCTCTTGACAAGTGACTTCAAGGACAAAAACAAAGGAGAGGAAAAAGAAAAGGAATTTCCAGACTGTTTTCAAATTTTGCAATCACTAGCTGTGTCAGACAAGAAGACCTTGGCCCATTTCATTGCTGCTTATAGAGCAACGGACAAGAATTGCAGACATTTAAGAAATACACTATCCCAGATTTTGTTTTCTAAAAATTAACCACTCTAGAGAGAAAGTGGCTGTCTGCTTTGAGTAATCCCTCTTCGGTCACTTGTTTGGCAGAGAGAGTTGTGGTCAGGGTAAAGCCAGAGTCTCCCACAATCTCCCCTCTGTATTCTTTCTGCTTCCTGCTGACACAAAATGCTATGCATGGGACATTCAATAATAACCCTTCAGCTGGTTGAGGTCTTACAGTTTGTGATGAGTCACTGTCCGTGTTACACGTTACTCTGTTAGAGCCGTATCAGTACTAACGTGGTGCCAAGTCCTTGCTATGAATTCCCTCACATCAGTCAAATAAATGAAAAGCCCCGATTATTTAGAAAAGAAGGAGAAAAAATTATGATGTCACCTATTTAAATTAGAGAAACCTGAGTAGAAGAGTAAGAACAGGTAAAGGCATGAAGAAACAAAGAAGAAATAGGAAAGGTACATGCTGTACATTCCACATCATTTCATGGTCCCATGCTTTCAAAATCAGGTCAGTGGAAAAACACAAACAAGTAAACAAAAAACATTTAACTAGTGAAATGTTTTGAATAATTATGTTCTCCATTAGCCTTCATAGGTAGACCTGCTAGATAGACACTTTGATACTAATTTTCTTGAACTGTCAGTATAGTACTTTATAAAACGTTATTGCATGAACATTATTGCAGAAGATATACATTGGCGAAAAAGGATACTAATAGTATGCATTAGTGCATTAATTTTTCAAATTGTAATTTTTTTCCCATTATTTAGAAGAAGCTTTATAAATTTGAATATAGCCTAGTTTGATAAACCTATGCCACATCCTTGTCAATGTTAGTGAACAGTGGGAAGATTGACCACGAATACAACATCAATTTTCTGTTCAACCATTTAAAACATGATAAAAACAATAATTTAAAACATAAACTGACATATTATGAGAGTCACTTTTAAAAGATATGTTCTTGAAGTAGATAACTAAATTCTATACTTGAATATTATACTTCAGTCTAAAAGAAACATTTGATATCACTTGAATGATGGCTATACATTTTATCAGCAAAGTTTCATAAAAGTTATAAAGCAGTCAATAATTACATGCATATAGTATTCAGAAGCATTTTGTGTGCAAGGTAAAAGCTTATGAGAGTTAGTTTAGTGACGTTATTTGATGAAATTGTAGGTAAAGTGTGTGGCATTGGGCTGTGTGACGTGCCAACCTGTTACATTCAAGTTGAGGCACCGACTTGCTATTAAATACCTGAGTGGGAGATTTAATGAGGCCATCGGAAGGTCAACGGAAAAAGGGGCACGTTGCCAATGTAAGTATGATATGAAGACTTGTGGATATAAAGGGATTATAACGAGCCAAATACATATGAAATCATGGTGATTGAATACCACAGCGATGCCCTTTTTTTGCTTTGAATCATTGCTTGGCACAGTGATGTTTCAATATTCATAGATTTCACATGTCACCTGTGGGATGGATTATGATTAATAATGCATGGTGTTTCAACATCAGCCTCAGATCAACATAGAAAGAAGACAGCGGATGTGATGAAGGTTAAAAGAACCAGAACAGAGGAAATACGTCAAGGAATAAATTTGTTACGAAGTGGCAGTAGGAAAACACGAACAAACAATAAAGCGATAAAAGTCTGTTCGACGTCAGACGAGATATTTAAAATTGCCAGTGTTTGAGATCGAGAAGTCATGTGACGTGGTGCTCAAGGTTGTATTGGTCACATGACACAGATATGAATGGCAAAGATTCTGTCACCTAAATTTTGTTACCTTTTTCACTTTCCTTGAGCAAAGGCCAAGCCTACTCTTTTTTTGAATGGATATTCTGATATGATAAACATCTTTTATGTCAGAGGGTGTATTATGAACATCTTAACCAATTCTGAAATAGAATTGTGCTGAAAATGGATCATGTAGTATTTCATCTACCAGATAAATTCAGGGTAGACCCTAGCAACCTCACATTGATTAGGCAAATACTTGAAAATAATATTCGCAGCATGAAATTTTCACAGATTGGAGCCATTGGCCTATTTTGCTTGGTTTGTCATTATATTATTCTTTATTTATAGAGTGACAGATGGATAAGATTGTGATAATACTATCAAACAATGATAACATTAATCTATTTGTGAATCATGGTATTAATCATCATGATAACAGGCCATTAATACAGACTTCTCTCAGAATTTCCTTGGCAGCTGGTTAGGGGAAGGTTCCATACTTATAACAATCCATTTACTTGGACTTGCCCACAAAATTCTAATTACCATGTGTAAGTGGGCAAATTGGTTTGTAGCACCTATTGGTAATGACAATGATGACAAGAGTAATAATGATTTTGAAATACAATGTGGGGTAGATAATGTGTTCTCCTTAAAGATATATTTGTATTTAAAGGACAAGTTCACCTTCATAGACACGTGGGTTGAGTGAATGCAGCAATATTAGTAGAACACATCAGTGAGAGTTTCAGCGAAATCGGACAATCCGTTAAAAAGTTATGAATTTTTGAAGTTTATGCTCAGTCATGGCTGGATGAGAAGACTACTATAGCTTGTGATGTCATATGAGTACAACTATATAAAGAAAGTATAAAGAAAATTCAAGATATTCTCACTTTTCTCACATAATAAAAGAACACTTGACTTCTCTCTTTCAGAAGTCAGGGGGAATGATATTACCCCTAACATAAGTCAGTGACAAGTCGAGGAAATGTGCACTTTACTCAAAAAGTCAAGTTTTGTTAAATTCTCTTTTTATTTTCCTTATAGAGTTGTACGCATGTGACATCATACACTGTAGTAGTCTTCTCCTCCAGCAGTGATTACACAGATATTTTAAAAATTCATAACTTTTGAACGGATTGTCGGATTTTCCCCAAACTTTCACTGATGTGTTCTACTAACATTGTTGCCTTCACTCAATCCACATGTATATGAAGGTGAACTTGTCCTTTAAGCAATCTAGCAAGCATCCCCATGCACCCCAAAAAGACAAAATAAGGTCAGATACGTATTATATATGTTTTGATACAATGATACTGAAAAAAAGAATTAAGATGCGGATGTCGTGATTAGAGTCGCACTGATAGACGTCAGTGAGGTGTTTCATCTTGCCTACTCAAAGGTGAGACAGCCATATGACTGACAAACAACACATACAGCCTCAGGATTGCATAGTTTTGACTCATCGCCTGTGCAACGTTTTCATGCACATGGTGTGCATTTATGTTCCCTTGTCAAATGTAAATTACTTCGTATTAAAAGTAAGTCAGTGATGCAGTGAAGTGCTAGTAATTTAGAAGGAGAAAGAGAGAAAAAGATAGGAAGAGTACATATGTATGTATATGTACACATTCGTGCATATACCTTTTATGCCATGTGATATATAACTACGCCTCTTTTGGCAGAGAGTACTGTGTGAGTGGAAGATTTCGCTGTGTTTTTATTTCAAACTTGGGAATGTCATGAGCCGATTGATCCACAAAGTATCTCACAGAAATATTACCACCCATAACATAGAAGTATGTGTATATTATTCACATCTCATATCTAGTTTGGGAAATACACTGTATGGCTGATTTCTTTTTCTAGAAAATGGATATACACTACATATTTCTCGTGCTATATGGCTGTGGTGAACATCACAAAGTAAAATCATCATTGTGCTAACTGGTTTGCCTACAATGTGGCTGCTTGTGACATTACTGTGTAGGAAAAGTATCCTAAACCTCAAACCTCTATGTTCTTTACACTCGTGTATACCGTGAAACTTCGACTAACTATGCTTCCTTTTAAAAGCCAACTTAAACATGGATTTGGGCTTCCTTTGATTATTGGAAATGTAGCCTTCAGTATATATGAATATCATATTTTTTCTTTGAAAGTAATGTAATCTATTTGATTTGAATTTAAGCCACAAAGAACTCTTCAATTCTTTTTGAAAGCAAGTGCTCCCATGTACTAGTATAGAACCCCTCTGAGCCAGCTTAGCCGATTTTGAATGAAATAAATCTGTCAGTGACCAGATAGATTCTATACACATATTAGTACAATTATGTTGCATACTGTCCCTTTTGAAATACATTGTACATGAAGAGGTCTAATCAAAACTGTCCAAACAGTCGTAAGGTCGTTAAGTTTGAGACAGATGTCCACTTCAGTGACGAAACATGTCTCTGCCATTGAGTGTGATCCATATCTGACGTACATGCCCGTAAGCTCTTGGACCTTGAAGGAGCAAGCGAAGCGACAATGCGCGATATCTAATCAGCGCTTGATTTAAACCCGTAATATGGTTAATGCTTCTGGGCCTTGTTAGCCAGCGGACCGGAGTCTATAAATGTATTTGTGGATTTGTGTGACTCCAATGCCATTCTTAAAAGGATAACGGGAAGGCGGTATCTTCGTCACAAAATAGGGCATAAATAGTTAATTGTGCGTTAGAAGCCACCATAAAACATTCTCTGTGCGAGGCAGGGGAGAGAGAGTTTCCCTTGTAGAGGTGTTCGCCTGCTGTAGGGAGAGACTTGGGGGACGTTTGATCGTGGAAACAGACGGGCCATTCATTGTTGACTTTCGTAGCATGCCTGGCATGGCGCTCCCGTGAGTATCAGAATCAAAGGGGGGAAGGGGAGGAAGATTAAAGAGCCGCCAAGAGCGGAGACGGCATCTGGATAAAGTATGAGTGTGGCCAATTTGCAGAGGTGAAGCATTGTGTTGAAATATTCATCAAGATATTTCCTGGTGACACCTTGTCTTCCGTGCTCTGTGTAGTGCGTTGTAAAAACATTTCCATGTTGATTAATCCCTTTTCAAATCTCAAGCATTCTAATACTTGGCAAAATATCTCTCTCTTTGATGGTAATTAGGTTTCTAGGATGGAGATTCAAAATATCTTGACGTATCATATGTTGAGATTCATTGCAGTGAAATTATTATTATGACATGGCAGGAGTTTGCTCTCATGATATTTTGGAACTTTACAGTATATGAGTAATTGATATTTGTGAATGATACCAGATCTTGCTTATTTGCACATTTGAGAACATTTATGGTATCACTGTATTGTGAAAATAAGGCATGTTCAATTTCGTCAACCTCAACATTTTTGTCCAGTTACAGTTGATATTTTGCTATTTTCTTTGAATTTACTCTATTATTTGTTCAAGTTGAGTTGAACATGGAACAGAGATTTTTCTTGATACATATGAATTAAATGAAATAATTAGAAGATACCTATTGTGTTCAGAGAAATAATGAAATAATTGGTAATTTTTGTGATGTGTCATAAATCATTTTTTGTCTTTGAACTGTTCTTAGCTTAATAACTCAAATTAGTGTACCAATTAAAATATAATGATACATACACCATGTATGATGTAATATATGTAATATTGTTACTTTCTTTTATGATATAAAGCCATTTGTTGAGATAGATCTCTCTGCTGCAATGTGACATCAGCAATCCCTCCCCCCCCAAAAAAAAAAAAAAAAAAAAAAATTAAAATCAGGCCGTCAACTTTAGAAGAGATATGTGTGATAGTAGAGTTTAATAAAGAGTGTCATAAAAGATGAGAAATATCTTTTAAACATCGATTTCAATAACCTTTCATGGGAGACTGTGAGGTGAGTGCATGATTGTTTGTCGGTAGCGATCATGCCATGAAAGTAGATTGATGCTGACATGTTCCCGTACTGCTTTTAACTCTGCGAGGTCAAGCTACAGGGTCAATTTTGCAATAAGTAAATGTAATTGCCAAACAAAATTACATTCAGCAAGATAATCAGTGTATTGACCTTAGCATTTCATTCTAGAGAAGTAATGGCCTTCGGAATTTATTTGCATCCATACAAGTACTTTGATGTGGTACTGTAGCAATATTCTCCATTTGGACAATGCAATCATATCTTGTTTAGCCTGGAGTGACAATATTTGTTGTGTGATAAGTAGAGGCACTTACGCTGTCATTTTCAACTAGTGTAGACACGATGTTGTAGTGAACTCTCACTGTGTTATATTTGTAAATATATTTCGGGGTTGTTTTTGTGTTCGTGAATGTTGCGAGTTGACTGATTTTCACAAAATTAACAGCATGCAGATAGTCTCCTGGCACAAAAATACCATATGTGTTGTCTCCAAAGTTGGAAATGACAAACTTTGCTTCTTGAAAAAGAAGATATTGATCTGTCGCTGTAGCTCTCAATCATGAATTTGACCACACATGAAATTGCCTTGCAAGTCTTGATTTGTTTAAGAAATATACTTGCAAAATAGAAAGTGTACATACAGTATGCCATGTCGACATTGGGCGTGGAGACTGTGCACTTGTATGGGAAGACCACGTACTGCTGTAATCTAAGCCCATTGGCTACCAGAAGCAAATGGCATCTGCACATGGTCTTACATACATTTCATAGTGTGGTACGAAACGGGTTAACCAAAGGTGCCAACTTTTCCGCTTTTGTTGGGCGATATCCAGCATTGAGGCCATTTTCTGAAAATCTTCTGCTCTTGCGCTTGAGTTTGAATTCCTCCTGGTCCAGCCATGTGTCTCCAGTGTACAAGTTGTATTTTCTTTTTCTTAAACTTTTTGCTTTCTCCAGACTGGAGTCCCGGTCAACTTTAAGTTTTGTCATAAGTTCAAAAAATGAGGCTTAGATAGCACCATTTAGTATCTGTAACCCCATAGACCTTCCAGGGTCCTGAAGCGGTCTCTGGATTGACCCTAGCCACAAGGATGTAAAGGTTGTGATGTGTGCTACCCACACAATATACAAAAATATTGTGCCAATGTTTTTGCAATCAGAGTCACCAGTTTGCTTGGGATTTCAAGCAGGAGAATCACCTGTTTAACCTGTAGAGAACAGACTGATTTTGCTACAGTATGCATTCCCATAGACACTAGAGTATAACTCGAGACTAGTCTTCAATGAGTTAAGAGATGCTTTGGGTTTTAGTCTCAAATTAGTCCTTTTAGATCAGGTTATACTAAGACAAAACTCCCAACTACAAAACCACTTCTCTCTCTTCAGGGTTGTGTGAGTGTTACTAGGAAAAAAAAAGCACACAAAACAACAACAATGTCGTATGCTATTTCAACATCTTCTTAAGATAACCACACCACTTTGCTTAGATACTTGAGTGTTGTGTATTGTTATACTTATTAATGTCACATGCATTACTTGTTTTGGAAAAGGAGTAATACTGTAAAAGTGGACATTTTCACACAGATAACTTTTTGTGCTATTCTGGGTAAGATGAATTTTGCTTGTTTTCAATTTCACAAAATCAAAATTGTAAATAGTATTACATATAGCAAAATATATATTTACATACTTTTATTTTCATGCTAGTGTCTGGTCACATAAAGTGCGGAAAATTTCCCTCATTGCAAAAATTTCAACCCCTACAATGATACCCACTGTAATACCTTTCACCTATGTTTGATATTCTTCTCTCTTCCTTTGCCATTGCAGTCGGTTGATGTCCCAGACCGCCAACTTCTTTGGCGTCGGTGACAACTGTCAGGAGGACCACGACAGGTGGCGGCGGAGGCAGTCCCGGTACCTGAGCCGGAGGCATGGCGGTATCAAGAGGGAGTGCGAACCCGCCCCTCTTCAGGAGGACCTGTTCGGGGTTCCCCTCCCAAACATCGTCGACCCTCTCGGTAAGAGCGCACTTCTTCTCAAAAACCAAATTGAAGGGATGGTACAGTTTCGGTTAAGATGAGGCCTCAGGTTTGCACTGTTTTTTAATGATGATTTTTTTTTTTAGATTATGAGAAACCTTATATGAAATATGAGAAAGCATATCATTCTAAGAGGAATTCAAAGTTTATTTGATAAAAATTTGTTCAGAAATATCTGAGAAATCTAAAACAAAGCAATCCTAATAAAAGATGAGACCCACCTCTTTTTATGAGGATTATTTTTTTTAATTTGTTTTTGGATATCAGCCATTTCAACAATAGTTTGTGTCAAATAAACTCTGAATTTTTTTCTTAGAATCTTATGTTCCTTAACATTTCGTAAAATGGTTTCTAAGTATTTCATTTAAAAATTAATGCTGAGTCCTTACCTCAACCAATACTATACTATCCCTTTAATAAGTCTTGGGAGAAAGTACCATTTGTGTCACCATTAGAGTGGTACCCCCAAATTTCACTGCATTTCTTTGTATTAGAGAAAGATGAGATGGAACTGGTCAAATTCATGAAAATTTGCACAAAATCAGAAAAATGTGACAAATATTTCTTCGTCTGAAAAAGAGAATTCTGAGTGGTATGCAAAGTACATATTATGATGTCTGTGACCAACCTGGGAGTAGGTATGGATGCACAATCTTGGGTTTAACATACTCTTTTTTTTTTTCTTTTTTTTTTTTCCTTTTTTTGCTTTTGCTGGGTAGAGAGAGCAAAGATTTCCTTTTTCCTGTGTAATTTTAATGTACCATTTTCTTGCCAGGTACAGAAAGAAGAGAGTCAAATAACTTGAAAATGAAGCTTGGATAATAACTGAAAACTTGGGTAGTCTTTCATTCCATCTTTTTCTTTTTATCTCCAAAGCTGAAAATATTTGTAAATTCTCAAGCAGATGTATGACACAACCTGAGGTGTATGTTCTGGTACTAAAGATGCATGCAGTGGTCAAATCAGTGATGGAACCTGTGAAAAAAAAGAGTTTGATAAAATGATACCATTCACCAAGTATGTTAGTATGAATACTTGTATATCTCTCACCATTTATGAAATATATATTGTATGTCACATTGCCCTTCACTGCCTGTGTGAATCCACATTGAATCCACATTCACATGTAATTTGGAAAAGCGCCAGACTGATATTAGGGGAAAATCAAACATTTATTCCCACACCATGCGGTTAACCATGTATCAAACTAATTTGTGGTATATCAACACACTCTGGCCTCAGACCATGCATTGTTTGCCCTACCTGCTGGAATTTTTTCCCCTTTGAATTGGAAAGAAGTGTATGTCAGAGTGATGTATTCATATTTGAAGGTAATGGTTCATGATACAGGCATGTACTACTGTACCTTTAGACTTTTGACATACTTTATAAGATAATGTCAAATGGCAAGGCAAATTAATTTAAGTTTCCATTACATGTAGGCATCTGTCTCTGGAAATGTTAAGAGAAGCACCAACAGTTGTTTGTTTGTTTGTTTGTTTGTTTGTTTGTTTGTTTGTTTGTTTGTTTGTTTTTGGATTGATTGATTGATGGATGGATGGATGTATGGATGTATGTATGTATGGATGGATGGATGGATTGATTGATTGATTAATTGTTTGTTTGTTTATCATGGCCAATGTATGTGCTGTGTTGTCATACATTATACATTCTGATGTGTATGTCACACCTCCCTGCACTCAGGGTATCCACTCATGGATTAACTGCTGGAGTTGTATGCTGCCATCTGTTGACCAATGCATTGTAGGTTCACACATCTACAGTCACTTGTTCAGTGTTCTGACAATAGAAGTATACCCAAAGCAGTCTGTAAAGGATATTGACCTCTTACGCCTTAGACAGACACATGTTTGAAAATATAACCATTGTGTTTGAGATAATTCAGTACTACAAAGACTGTAGTACGATGAGGTGTACTGCTTAATGTCCCATTTGCTTTTAAACCTTTTGTAGTATCGATATCTTTAAGTGTCCTATTATTTGATGGTATTATTTTTGTAATTGGTAATATCCCCCTGTCACTGTGTTGCTGTTCTTTTCCACAGCAGTTTTAAGTGATGGTTTCAGTATTTCTACTCAAATAAAGAAGTGGTATCTACAGTATTTGTGGTAGCAATATAAAATGTAGCAGTAGTAGTAGAAGTAGTGGTGATGATATTAATAGTACTAGTGGTAGTAGAACTAGTAGTAATATTTTCTAAGTAGTATCAGTAGAAGTAGTAATAGTAGTAGCAATAGAAGTAGTAGTAGTAATATATTGATAACTGGTAAAAGCTGAGGTACATGTACAATTTAGTAATAGTAAGTCTTATTGAGCAGCAGTAACCTCTTTAGAGCTGAAAATAGCAATAGTCTGGTGATTGGATGTTGGAACCAATTGTGATGCATTTAAACTACTCATAAAGACTGTTCTATTATTCATCTTCCTGTAGTGAAAAATATTATTGAAGACTCCTTTTGTTTTGGATTATGAACTTCAAAGAGGCAAAAATCTTTGAACATTGCACAAAGTTATGGGTGTGTCATTCTGGAATTCTAGCTTACTTAGATTGGTGACACAGAATCCCCCCTTTTTTTTTGGGGGGGGGGGGGAGATTATAGAAATCAAAGCATTGTCCTTGCTGCTTGTAGGATAGATTAACATCATATTAAATTTCTTAAAATGGGTTGATTACTATCACTGGAAATTTTGACCCATAGGGCTAGATGTAGACACTTGGGTATTTGTAAAGTTTAAGTTATCTAAAAATTGATCTTAATTGAACTGAAGTAGCAGCCGATTTATAAACCGATCTTTCAGGATTTCTATCACTTAAAGTTATGTTCACATGATGCTCCTAATCTTAAAGATTAGCTCAAAGTTTTAAACTAACATGATTATCTTGTTGTTTAGCCCTGTGTAGACGCACTTGAAAGTTAGCAATCTTAAAGATTACTGTATGCGCTGAATATTTCGCGAGGTTTTTATTTTCGTGAATTTTGTGAGTCAATTGCTATTCGCAAAATTAAAGACACACGAAAATATTGGCTGTGATCCCGAAATGAATGTTATGCACATGTATATTTCTCCGTTCAGTACAGGACTCCACGATCGTGAATTTAACCACTCGCGAAATTGTCGGGAAGTCTTGATTCGCGAAAATTTAGACTCGCTATTATATATGGCGTATACAGTAGCTGATGATTTGAACCACAAGATTTCTCAGGGTTTTTTACTCTAGCCACGAGCTGCAGGGGGTCCCCACGCGGATTTTAGCATCATGTGGACGCGATAATCAACTAAACTTGATAGTTAGCTTGACCTCGCCATGAACCCCATTTTCTCTTTAGCTTCTGGGTCAACCTCCAGCGCGAGTTGTACACTACTAGCTGTATCGCCATACATTATTAGGTTTTTTGCTAGTGCTGCTTGCATGTATTTCTGCTGTTTCTGTGGTTTAGTCATCAAGCGGGGCTCTTGTCAGAAGTTTAATCGTAAAGATCTGGTATCGCGTGGATGCACACCATAGTTTAAAACTCAAACGTGATGTGAATCTACCTTTTATGTCATAACTCCACAACATATTGATTGATTTGGTAGTATTCCATGAAGGATATTCCAGCTTATCTCATGTAGAACTCAGCCAAATTCTTTAACTTTTAACAAAATAGACTCAACCAGTAAGGATGAAACCAATTTACAATTTCAGGCGACATAATGACTCAGAATATTTTTATGATTGCTCTTTTCCAAGCACAGCTCCGAAAAAAAGAAAAGATCAGTTCCTGCACTTGTCATTCATCTGAAGGAATTTGGGCCTTGCCTTTACCTGTTCATTGAATTTCCTGATCATGTAGATAATTGATTCTCTCTAAAGCTGTCCTTGCCTGGCACACTGTCTGAAAGATGTTGCTGTTTTGATTGTATGTCCATCATTACAATCCCCACAGAGATGATATCTTTTGTCCCTGTGCCTGGAGATACTAGGTGCATTCACATTTGAATGATAAATTTTTTATTCCATGTTATTGTGTTGTTGTACTATTAATCCTCAACACTATTCAGTGATGGCCTTTGTAGTTTTGCTAGTACAAATGTATCTTAGAAATAGAGAAGTAGTATTTGTGGTAATAGTGTGAGTAGCGGTAGTAGTGGAAAAAGTAGTGATAATAATGTCCTAGCAGTACTTAGTAGAAGTAGGGATATTTTCTTTTAAAGCCGCAGTAGAAGTAGTAAAAGGGCAGTTCTTGCACTCGCCAAGAATTCATCTAAATGCATTTGGGCCGTGCCTTACTAAATCATGGTAATATTTTGCCACCATTCTTATTAGCTATTTAACGATTATACAGTAATGTACTACAGTAATAGATACATTGTACTGCTGTATTTTGGTTGGTCCTGTTCTCATTCACAAAATACCCTGATATTTCTGGCCAAAAAAATTCACCTCTCGGAGGAAAGCACTGCACATAGTATGCATACAATGTATTATCTTCCAAGACAGGAAGTGCTCCGGGTCACGTAAGAAATAACACCGCAGTGTGATGGGTGGTACGTGTGTACATATTTCGTGTTGATGCACACTCAAAGTATTTCGAACAAAGTTTGAATTACTTCCCTAAATACCACTGTATTTTGCGAGGTAAATCCTGGTGTTTTTTGCATTCACATTATGACAATACCACGCGAAATACCATAGTTTCTCAAATGCTTCAGTATTTCACCACAAAGTGTGAATGGACCTATAGCTAGAACTTAAAACGAATGGTTTCTGTAACCAATGGATTAACCCATAGAGTCTTGAGGGAATTTTGCTGCAAAACTCATTACCTTTTCATCAATTGTTATCAACATTTTAATTTCACTGTACGTTGTATATTTGAGAAAGGATAGATGGAAGTGATTAAGTTTCTTAACTCAGAAAAATCAGAAATTTGCAAGATGTTGCCAATTGAGAGAGAAATAGGATTTTTATGCCACCGCCACGAAGTGGTGCTGGAGGCATTATGTTTTCGGGTTGTCCATCCGCCCGTACGTCCATCCGTCCGTACGTCTGTTCGCATTCGTTTACGCGATAACTTGAGTAATATTGACAGGAATGTTACCAAACTTGGTCCAAGTATAAAGTATGATGGGGCAATTACTTGATTAGATTTTGGGTGAAATTGGCTGAAGGCCAAGGTCAAAGGTCAAGGTCAAATCATGAAATTGTATCCATTTACACGATAACTCAAGACTGAATCAAGCAAATTTCACCAAACTTTGTCCAAGGATGATGTATGATGGGACAATTACTTGATTAGTTTTTGAGTGAAATCGGACAGGTCAAAGGTCAAAGATCAAAGATCAAGGTCGAATCCTAAAATTTATCTGTTTACGTGATAACTCAATACTGGATGAAGCAACTTTCACCAAACTTGGTCCAAGGATGAAGTATGATGGGACAATTAGTTGAGTGGTTTTTTTTAGTGAAGTTGGCAGAGGTCAAAGTTCAAAAGGTCAAGGTCAAATGCTAAAAGTGTTGCTATTTTCCCCATATCTATGCAATGCCCAAAGGTATTTTCTTGAAACTTAAGGGCTTTTTACACTTGTGTTTCTTAACCCCGGACTTTCTCTGACCCAGGACTATCGTTAGTCCCGTACCAATTTTTTCAGCTTTTTACACTCGCCAATTAGTCCCGTACTATCTCTTGTCCGGGGCTAAGGAGAAAACTTACCTTTTTACACTCGTATTTCTTAGCCCCGGACTTTCCAAACCACATGAATATTCATAATTACGCTGTGTACTGTACACGTACACGCACGCACCGGCAGCACTTGATTACCTCGTTTCTGATTGGTCAGTGAGGGTCGGACTTCGCCTCCTTCGCTTAGCCCAGGATTATTTTTTCGTTCTGTTTACACTCACTTGCTTAGCACCGCAATTGCGGTGCTAACCCCTGCTAATTTGCAGGGCCAGATAGTACCGTACTATCGGTGGGGCTAGCCCACTTTGGCAAAAACGAGTGTAAACAGAAAGTGGGCTAAGGATAGTCCCGTACCAACGGTGGGGCTAAGGCCCCCCCTTAGCCCCACCGTTGGTCCGGGGCTAAGCAAAAATTTACAAGTGTAAAAAGCCCTTTAGTGTAGACATGTACTACTGCGTAAAGATTCTCCAGAGAGAGTTTCATGTCATAAGGTCGAAGGTCAAAGGTCAGGTGAAAATGTTACAATTTCACTTTTCTCGCATATGGTTCAATGTATCTTCATGGAAATTGGTACACGCATGCACTGACTGGTAGGGATTATCTAGGGAATTTAGGGGTCATGGGTCAATTGTCAGGGGTCAAAGGTCAAGGTCAACTCCTCAAAATTTTACTATCTATTTTATACTGTAATTACACTTTTCTTCATACCTTGAAAATTACTCAGTGCATAAATTTTATATAAAGGTTGGTCAAAAGTCAAGTAAAAATCCTCAATTCCCCAAATACATGTACTCTCTCAGACAATTATAGCAAACCTAGTTCACGGAAAGTGAACATTCAAGACATTTCTGACAAACCTGTCATTTCAATATTTTGCCAGCTATGTGAAACTCTCATCACACATTGTGAAGACATTGTACTATACACTTATTGGGAGAATCATGCATTATGGCGGAGGCATACCATTCGCCATAGCCACATTTCTAGTTTACTTTCAAAATGTGTTGCCAGTTCATGAGGCAGTTGAAAGACAGATAATGGGACTGTATGGCTTATATTTTTGCTTGTGCAGTGAAAGTTCTAGTTTCAGGTTACTGACTTAGTCGAAGATGGTTCTGATTATGACACACACACACACACACACACACACACACACACACACACACACACAAATCAATTGTACATCTTACATGAATTCAGCATGCAGTTAGGATCGTAAGTGCATGTATTTCATTCATTTGCCATGTAATTTTGCTGGGCCCCTGTACAGTTCCCGACAATATGTCACTCCAAATAAGTGATGTGTCTGATGCCAAATCCACAGACGAAATCAAAGCGAAAACGAAGTGGCATATGAAATGCTTGGATATCTGAAGAGTGCTTTCTCCCAACTCGGCAAAGTTAATATTTCTCTTTTTGTTATCACTCTCCCTCTTTTTCCATCTCTCTCCCTCTCTCTTTCTCTCTCTCTCTCTCTCTCGGTCTCTGTCTCTCTCTGTCTGTCTGTCTGTCTCTTAATGTACATATAGTGATGTTTTTGATATTTCAATATAAGCTCTGTAAAATCATCATGACCTGGGAAATTCTGGCCGTCTTTCTCTGTGCAGCAAATGATGGCGAGGGGAGAGGAGCTGGAGGCAGATTGGAATGAACGTTTATTCCATCAAAATGCCATTTTCCACTAAGCTGCCTGGCAAATGTCAGCGTCAATTTCGACCTCCTTTTAGGCATCCAGGCTTCACTTCACACATTTATATACGAGTTGTTACAAGTGAGGCCGGTGCTGTTTGTGATGGAAGTCTCAAGCTACAGTGTATTGTATGTATTGCAATAAAAGAAAACAATACAGTGTAAATCTACTGGCAAAAAAACATCCGATTGGATCGAGATGACATCGTTTGAAGGGAAATATTGAAGCATTTTTTTTACCACTGAAAATGGCATAATTTTTGAAACTATTTTTAAAGGTATTTACTGTGTATTGTGAGGAGGAAATATTGATAGGCAGTGGAATGCATCTATAGACATTAATGGATAGATAGATCAATGGAATGATAGATAGATTGAGACAGACAGACAGACACACAAGATAGTGAGACTGACTGAACTGAGGCTGTGGTATTGACTTCCATATACACACATAGCAATATAGCTTTTTTGATGGCGTGTATGATACTGTAAAACGAGGAATGTTCGCATGCATTTTGATTTCGCGAATTTCGCGAAGCCAAGATTCGCGAAATTAAAATGCAGATGAGAGTTCTTGTCTACACTATACACATTGAATGTTAGAGGCAACTCGCGAAAATTTCATGCCGCGAAAATATTGTGTTTTACAGTATGCTTCCTGTCGCACGGGAAGCATTGTTGTTCTATTAGTTGTGAGAACCTTGGGATGATAGAAACATTTTTTAAGGTCTATGACCCCGTTTACAGTGCAAGGCTCGGCCGCGGCCGAGCACACCTTCATTTCAGTGTAAATGCGCAAAAGGCCAAATGCGAGGCCAAACTTGGCCTCGCATTTGGCCACGCTCTGGAGGCCCGGCCTTTTCTCAGTGTAAACGCAAACTGGGCCAAATGCACGGCCAATTTTAGTCTGGCTTCCAAACCCTGTGCCTGTGCTATTTCGCTATTCAGAATATTAACCCCCTGAACGTCGAAAACTAGACAATACCAAATTGTGTTTGTTTACAAGCAAAGCGCCACTACGACAAAATATTGAAAGGTTTGAACCAAAAGTGCAGCCGAGCCCGGCAGTGTAAACGGACAAAATTGCGGGGCTCGGCCTCGCAATTGAGGCTGGGCTCGGCCGCGGCTTGGCCCAGCCCCGCATCGTAAACGGGGTCTTAGCCAGGTGTGTGTGTGTAAACACATCATGTGATAGTGCAAAGAAATATGTATCATATCTACATTGGATCAGTGACTCAGTGATCATAATATTTACTGTCTGTTTGTGCCGAGATCAAGGTATACCAGGTGATACAACTTTTAGTTTGCTTAGAAGATTTTGTAGCTGTTCTTTAAAGGGATGGTATTGTATTGGTTGAGGTGAGGATTCAGCTTATAACTTTTTGTAAGATACTTAGAAACCACTCTATGTAATCTTAAAGAACGTACAGTTCTAAGAGGAATTCGAAGTTTTGTTGGTGAAAAGTCAGTTTTGATATGACTGAGATATCCAAAAACAAGGTAAAACAAAGTAATCCTAATGACCCACCTTAGTTTTATTAGCATCTCTTTGTTTTGTATATCTCAGCCATTTCAAAACCAACTTTCATCAACTAAACTTTGAATTCCTCTTATATGCTCTTTCATATTTCATAACAGATTACCTATTATCTCTAAAAATCATAATAAAAAAATGTTGGAAACCTGATGCCCCATCTTACCCAAAATTATATCATCCCTTTTAAAGGTTTTGTCTATGAAAGCATCATTAAAAAAAAGAAAAAGAAAAGATGACATGTTTGAGATATGATTGACAACTCTTGGCAAAGAGCCAATCGCTTTAGTGAGCATAGCTGACTCTGTAAGTCCAAGGAAACTCAAGACTTTATGATTTTTTTTTTTCATCATTTCAGGTCCCATTTTGATGAGACCTGTACAATTACATATTTATCATTTGACTGAGCTTGAGTTTGAACATGTACATGTTGTAGAATACACCATCAGTTCAAGGTGTGAAGTTAGTTCACACAGTACATACAATGTAGCGCTACTTCTGTTTGTAACACCCATGATGCTGTAGTGCCCGCAAAATTAGGAGCTGCTCACTCAGTCGCCTAATCCCCAGGTACGAAACGGAGCCGGGGAAATCTGAGCGTTTCATTCATGTGACTCAGTTGCGATGACTTGATGAACTTTGTCTGCCGTGGATGTCATTTCGTGTCTGTGAAGTTCTTAGTCACTCGGTGGGGGAGGGTGCCCCGATGAGACCCTGCCTGCCCGACTGATGAAAATTGGTGAGGCAACACCTCTCCTTCTATGCCACGTTCACTAAATGTCCTCCTTCCTCTACTGTTATCCCTGGCTTATGCCAATGACTTATACCTCCCTTTTACACCAATAACTTTATCTCCCCCCACCCACCTTCATACAGTTTTTTGCCCCCCCCCCCCACATTTTTTTTTTTCAGTCTTTGAAAATTTGTGGAGCAAAACTGTTCCTTCTGTGTACCACTTTTATCAATAATGATGAGAATGATAATGATAATGATAATGATAATAATGATTATGATAATAACAATAATAATCCTAGTCATAACCACAGTAATAAAAACAATACCGATAATAATATTATCTAATAATGATAATAATAATAATAATCAGTTCTTAGAATGCGTAATGCTGTTAGATAGTCACAGTGCGTGTACATATGGAAATACAATCATTGTACAAACATTTCCATAGTCATATAAATACTGTCATACGTAATCAGCAATTATCAAGAAAGATGAGTTTTAGCACGGATTTGAATTTATCGAAATCTGTAATACATCTGCAAAGTGTATCTGTTCAATATAACTTGTAGATGTGTAAAACACATCTTTCATCACTGTCAAGCAATGCATTGCCATGATGACGGCATTTTTAAAATTAAAATCATACAAAAATATTATACATTGAGCCAACTCCCTCTGTTTTTATCATTCTCGGCATTGTACCAGTACAGAAGTGTTAGAAGGCAGTATTAATCACTTTTGGTGATATTTCTAGTTTTTCCTGTCTGTATGCCATTAATTCCATCCTTTATTTGATATCAGTATCAGGTGGTGGTTCTGTTTCATTTAGCCCATTGCTTACAGGAAAGCAGTAAGCACAGTACAGAGTTTGTGGGGATTTCAGAGTCCAAGAGTGAACAGATGAAGGGTATTTCCTCCTGTGTGTCTTGTTTATAGGATTCTAGCCGCTAGACATTCACGTGCATACTATTACTATCTGTCATGCTAAAATTCATTTTATATTTGTTTAAGGTATTGAATACATTTGCATGGAAAGAAATCCTTGCTGGGTAAAGTTACATTTGCGCCCTTCAGTGTCTCATTTGTGACAATTTCATCGTTGTCACAATTCTTCAAGAGAGGTCGTTTCCATTTTGTTTCTGCATATAGATAATTTTGTCATATAACTCTGTTCCAGAAATGTCAATCAGGCAACCTGTGCAAAGAGATAACCCCCAAATCTGCCAGACCATGGTTATCATCCTATGAATGTGAAAACATTTTTAAACTCATTGTCCTACAGGAATGTGGTTGAATTCATACAAAGTCTAGGGGGATTTCAAAGTCTCATAAGGAACTGGTTACTCTAAAACCAGAAACATTTGTGGTATATAACTTTCAGGAATTGGAGTCAACAGTGTTTTTCGTGACAAGAAACTTTAGCAGATTGTGCCACTGGCTTTCAATGCATTGTGTAGACAAGAAATTTCACGTGTATGATACTTTTGTGAGTCTTGGTGCCTTCTACAAAATTCACAAAAGTTTCATGCATGAGAAAATTTTTTGATTTTAGAGTCGCTGCCTGCATCGAGAATGCTTGCCCGACTTTCCCCTGTCCGTCTGTGAATTGAAAGCCCTGTTACCCCCGTTTGTCTTTTCGGATTGATACCCACTCTTCATCGTCATCGTCATTGTGTCTGACACGAAGGCCATCTCCTGATTGAAGGAAAGATGTGTCACATGACCAAGTTGTGGGAGTGCACATGGCTGTGCAGCTGACATCACGGTTTGAGCGTCGTCGTCAATCATCCTGTTAGCCAGTATTGCAAGCCGTGCCCACAATTTGTCTTCATGCGTGCACAGTGGAATCCGTCTTGGTGAGGGGGGGGGGGGGGGGGGGGGTGAGGGGGGATGAAGAGGTGTCAGTGCCCCCTTTTTATCATGTTCACCATCAAGGACTCCAGTCAAGACTTTGCCATTTTAGCCCATTGTCTTGATAGAGGAGGTAAGAATGTAAAAAAAAGCAAAGCAAAACAAAACAAAGCAGAAACAAAACAAAACTCTAGCCGTTCAGTCTGATTGGGTACTTTTTACACATTTCTATTAACTAGAGCTTATAAATTCAAAACATAAAGACAATGACCTGTCTCAGCAATGTTACTCTTGTTTTTTGGTTGTTTTTTTCCAGTTATGAATAGTTAAGTGTCAAGGGTCACATTCAATGGTTTCTCAGTGAAATTTGTTTCTCAGGTGCCACACTATTTTTTTTTTTGCAAAAGAAAATGACTTTCAAGATATTTGATGGAGGAATGATATACTTTCATATACTTTGTCATTTTTGTAAAGTGATATTTGGCTTCCATTGATACTAGCACCAGAAAAAGGGTAGCGAGTAGGGACATGATGAGTAAAGGAAATTAAACAGTAAATAATCTGTCCACTGAAATGTGGTATTCTAAAAATTAACCCATTGAAGATGGACTGACTTTGCTACAACACACATTTCCCATAGACACTTGCCCAAATATTGACCGATTCGGGTTCGTTGAGGGCAGCAGACGTTTTATTACACTGGGCGCAGCCATGAGGTGTCTCAGCCGACCCCCCCTGCTCTCCCCCACCCCCCGGGCAACATGTTTATCACGCACTTGTAACAAAGGTTCGCGCACTAAGCAAGCATTCGCGCACCCAGTACGAGACACCCATTGGCTAAAGCAGTTTTTCATTCTGCGCGCGTGCTAATGTAGGGAGAGGGGTGGGGAGTGGGAAGGGGGGGTCAGCTGAGACACCGCGTAATGGCGCTGCCCATGCCAAAAATACACATAGCGCGTCACAGAATCGGTCAATATACTCAGGACTAGTCTTTGAAAATGGGTAAGATCAGATATTAATCATAGACATTTCTATTTTTATTTTCAATTTATATATCTCCAGAAAAGAATCGTCAGGGTTTCTTGGAAAGAAAACAGCGATAACCTGCAGAAGATTTCCTTCTTTTTTTTTCAAGCAATATTTGTTGTGATGAAGAGAGGGTGGTAATTGGTTCGATATTTTGGAAAATGACGGTGAGGCATGTAAAGTTTGCAAAATTGCAAGAGAAATTAAACAATGATTGCCGTTGTATTCTAGTTGACTGATGACAATGTAATAGTCATTCATGATGTTCATATTTTCATGTGTAGCTGCTGAGTTGATATCAAGGTAAACTGCTGAAGTGCACTCACCTGCTGTCTGCTTCCAGTTAATTTAAAACAGGAATTATTGGGGGGGGGGGGGGTACTAAAGTGGTTAGAACCTCCTGTGAGTGAGCTACATTCCATAGCAAGATTACTTTGTCAATATGAACCCAATAATGTAGGGTAAACAAACAAAGATGGGGGGGGGGGGGAGATACCAAAAATGTACCTCCCCACTGGGAAATGGTAATGATATTCAAGCAAATTAGCAATGAAGTTTCTGCCAAATCCTAAGCCAACCTTGGGGTCTAATGGAAGGGGGGGGGGGGGGAGGAGATGCTCTGTTCATAGGAGAATGGCCCCAGGGAAACGGAACAGGACCAGAGGTTGAGGAGGACGAGGACAGAGCAGGGTACTCAAACTTGTCCAGACTTGACCCAGTTGACACTTTGATAGGGGTCGTTGTCGATGTGATGCAATCCGCTGTGCAGTATACAATGGGGTTCCCCCGCCCGTTGTGATATACATAGCAGGGGTTATCTCTGAGGCGGCCACATGCACCTGCTGGGCCGACAAAAAGATTACAGCGCTGCCAGTTCTTCAAGATGACTCTCTTCAACTTGGACTTGCTGTGGGTGTGTGCCCACCCCCACAGATTCTCTGGCGTTGAGAGTAGATTGTCATCCTGGTTTTAGAGGTACAACTTTATTAATAAGTTCATTATTTCCTCTTCGTTCTGGTAATAGTGATACAGTGGTGTATAAAGCATCTTCCAAATTTGGGTGTCATTTGTGGTCACCTTTAGCAGGTGGCGTTCCCTGGTTGGCATGGAGCCGACTGCAGATCCTGTCTATTTTTATGTTGGACGTTGCCACTTAGTGATGGATTTTCTTTCCAAAATCATAGAGGCCTAATCTTTAAAGTGACAGTTTCACAAAAGTTTATGATATTGCTATTTGCCTTTTGCTAGCAGTGAGGGATTACTTGGTATTTAGAATAACTGAGCCTGTTAGAATTTGGTGCAAATATTGTTCATGTACATATTTCATGTATTGATAATGATTATTGACTTGGTATGGTCATTTTGGACTGCTAGATCTTTTGAAGTGACTCTGTATGAGATATTTGACATTTAAGATAATTGTGTCAAAATGTATGGTTTAAAGCAAAGCCCTTAATTATATTGTCTATGGTTTTATAAACAAGGTTTATAGGTGCAATGAATATGACAGTGATCGATCTCAACAATCTATAAGTAATGACTTAATTTTAAGGGAAAATTATTGTTTGAGAGCAGTTATAAGTTAAAAAAAAATCCTATACCATGGAATTATCTTTTCCATTCACAGCTGTTTCATGAAATGTAGCTGTTGTTGCAAATCTGTAGAATTCATTTTTGTGTAGCCGCAAACCAGATCATATGAACAGAAAGTGCCGTTGCGTTGGTGCCTTCCTCATCGATTGGATACCTGGTAGTTTAGTTATAGTGAAACAAATTGTATTGCATTTCCCACAGTGAAATGTGGCTATGTTTGGATGAGAGATTCACATTGTAATGAGGCCTACAAGGTAAATCTGACAAGTTTTAACTTGTGCACAGAGAAACTTTGAAAATCAGGTGCACTTGGAGCAGAAACCAAACACCATTGACTCAAATGTTCACTAATTTGGTCAAGTGTTTACCATGAGGGGGGGGGGGGGGGGGGGGTGAAGGAAGATTGAGCAAATTTGATTTGAAGTTTGAACCTTGTGTCTCTGTTCATACATGGTACCAATGGGACACCATCAGCAACAGATAGCTAGTAGTGACAGATACACATTGCAGTATATAGTTTGCAGTGTGAATGCACCCTAGCTGCACTCCTTGCACTACTATTACGCAGGTTGTCACTAACATTGGGCAATGTTTAGGGATCTGCTGTTATTAACAAACTGGTACAGAGTTTGATGAATACTTTGCAAGTGTATATCAACACGTATCCATTAGGAAATTAATTTAGTTGATGATGATGAGGAGGAGGACAACAATGATGCTGATAATGAGAATGATACTGATGAAGATGTTGTTAAAGGTAGGGGATACCTTTTACAGACCTCCCAAAATGCAGCAAAACATTCAATATGAACCTCAGGGGACTTGTTTAGGCCACTGCTGAGAAATTTGGAAGTCAACAGTTATCTACAATTTGAATAATGCACAAAACTCAACTACTCAGTAGTTCTGTGTGTCAGCCATCACTTAAGCCTTTTTGTTGCAGTCTTCTATATTTTTTATCTATAAACACAAATCTAAAAGTATAAGAGCTGATGTAATAACATATAGAGTGTGTGGCAAGAATGTATATGGAAATGTTTGTAAGTTTTGATGAACTTTCTTCACAAAATATACATGATGGACACACATGCAGTGCATGGGTCTGCAAAGCTAGCCTAGTAATGCACTGGAATTTACGGTGAGCCCCGAAAAAAATTCAATTCAAAATCTAACGGTCAGTAAAAATGTACTAAATGTTACCTTCCACTTTCAATACTTTATGGGAGTTTCTAAAATGATACTCTCTTCAACATACCACTGTATTTATACAACTCTTCATTTAAGGCATGCAAATGGGATTCCCTACCTTTAAGGGTGATAATGATGATGAGGATGGTACTGATGAAGATGTTGTTAAGGATGATAATGATGATGAGGATGATGATGCTACTGATCACACTACAGATCATTCTGAGCTTTAGTGAATTATTTGACTTGTGTGAGGTCGACTTTGGCAAGGATGACTGTACTGTTGTTGGTTCCTATATATCATAGGGTAAATTAGTGATTTACAATGATATCAATGTGCTTTAATTACAACTAATAAACCTTCTCAAGGAAATATGCATGAAATTCTGAAATAATGCATAACTTTCTCACATTTCCTTTGTTCTGTTCTTATGATTATATCATGGTATATTTATCAACACCAAATCGAACATGGAATAGAATTGCAACCTCATGTCTGATTTGATCACTAACAACTACGTCAATTGATGGTATTTTAAGGTCTTGGTCCTCTATGGGTTAAGTCAAGGTGAATGGATTGATAGCTCCTTGTTGGTATTATTCCTTTCATTCTAGCTGTCTATAGATGGCAAGCTCTGTAATTTCCAATAGAGTACAACAGTGTGATGTCATTGCCATTCATCGCTATGGAAACTAGTTTTAAGCAACATCACCTGGTCCGAGTGTTACTGCATGCACCTGATTCCAACCCAAGCTACTTGTATATATTACAAGAAAAGACTGCATGGCACCATTACTTCCATAGTCTATAGGTGATGATAATGCATTTTACCAGCCGTATGGATGCTGTTACGGCAGATAAAGACCAGAAATTAGTCGATACTGTTCAAAGTATGTAATTTGTGCGTGAAGAGAAGGAAATCTGGCAAGTCAAGAGGGGTATTCGTAGGCCGCCTTTGGCAGACATGACAGACTTTGTTTTGGTTCCTTTACTCCTCCCTGAGCTGAGGAAAGCCTTTAGCAGCAGATTGTATCCACAGAATTATCCAGGGAATAGAGCTCTGTCATGAAGTTCATTGGTGGACGTGATCTCCGATGGCAGGTTGCTCGTTACCGGCAAGGTCGACGCTGAATTTGCACATTTTCGGCAAGTCATGCCCCCACCCTAGATCGTCGTAATAGACTTCTCAAGTGTACCTCCACAGGAAAGCTCGAGTTTGTTTGTGAATTACCAGCTATTAGCCGTTCACTTACACTCTTTATGTTTCTTTGTGTTTGGCAATTGAGCGTTTAATTCTCAGATTTGGATTCTTAGCTCTCTCTCCCGTATCACTTTGCAATATTTGAGAGAATAGATGTGAAAATGCTTTAGTCCCATATCACTGCAAGAGCAGTCATGTGCTGTGGCAGCTTTCATCAAATTTCACTGCTAAGTTGTGTATGTAATGGTACTTTTCAGTCGATTGTGTTGTTTTGTTTTTTTATAAATCATGAACTACAGAGATTTCAAAATACTGCAAAGAATCCAGTCCATAAAATTCACTCATTCTGTTGTTGTTGTTGTCCATTTTCCATCTGTGAAGATGGCTGGATAGCCCATATTCAGCTACACTAAGCTGGTCTTCCATGGGGTCCAGTTGGATGTGGGGTGGGACCACTTCACCGGGTTAGACACCCTGCTCTTTGCGATGAATGAATGAAGCGGGATCTTTTACGTGCATGAGCTGTGACTCTCTCATACACGGGACCTCCATTTTATGTCCTATCCGAGGGACAGAGTGTTTTGCCTCTTGCTAGAGGGGACGGTATGTTTACACACAACATTGCTCAGTCCAGACTCGGGTTCGAACCCGGGCCGCGTGATCGTGAGGCAGACGCGCTACCGACTGAGCCAACTCACCGCCCTTGAAACCAAGTCTCCATGCTACCAATGTTGTTTTAAAGTACCCCTATTCTCCTTTGTGTAATAAGATAAAGAATAAAAATGTAATTTGGCAACTTATTAATGGCTGAATGCCTGTACTCTCTAATATACTGGTCACCCAAAAATTAAGGGATTTTATAGAGATATCTTTTCTCAGACAGTAAAGGAAAGTATGATACTTCCTTGCACAGTGTTAACTTGCTACATTATGCAGTGCAAGTGTACTTACCTCCATCTGTGATAGTACATGTGTATCTATTACAGGCCTTTGTAATGATTATCACCCCTCACTGATAATAGTGATCCTTATGATAATGAAATGATGACAACAAAATGATAGTACTAATAGTAGTATAGTAATGATAACAACAATAGTAGTGATTGGAAATGATAATTTTGATGATATAATGATTTAATATCATCAATGATATTATTAGTAGTAAAAGTAATTAGTAGTAAAAGTAGTTGTATCATTATAATTGTTTTAATTATACCATGTACTAAGGTTATGTTATAACATGTAGGCAGCTCCTGTATGAATCTCTGACCACGGTCCCTGTTGGATTCTCCTCTAGAGCATTTATGTGCATGACCTTTTAGCTCATGTCTCTGCAAATGAGCAAATACTTCTTTGCCGAGGCTTAAACCTGTCCAAAGATCGCATTAGGTCTGTGGCGGGATGACTTGATGTTTTAGAGGGAGGGGAAAAGCCTGGCGAAAAATGAAAGGGGAGGGCTAAACTTTCTGGACATTTTACAGGAAGCGTCTCTGTCAAGTAAATGCCAAGGATCTATCGATATCCTCCAAGATCTTGATGTTTGTCCTCCTAAGTCAGATCTGACAGGGGCAAAGTTTCGTTTGATGAATTGCTGTCTTCCTGTTGCCATAGTGATGGGAGGGCAAGGAAAAAAACCTGAGGTTGCCTTTTGATGCTCTTTTGCTGGTCGTCGTCCGAAATTCTCCCGAAAGCTTTGACGCTGGGCAGCCAGCGGGTGATATACACTCCTACTGTTGTCAGTGGTTGTTTGCCGAAAATGTATTATAGCTCTTTTGTTTTAATGCGACAAGAACATGGATGGCTTCCAACGAATAAGGTCAGAGTACGAGGATGCATTACAGTCTGATGCTGTGTCTAAATTTGGAAATGCTCAAAGATTAAGTACAAGGAAAGTTTCTAGGTAAGGATTTACATGACCAGTGTACACATTTTGTCTGTTATGATAGATTCAGTTGGCCAAGTGGACTCAGTATTCAGTCAAAATTTAAAGAGAAGTAATTGATTCTGATTACAGTAAGCCTTTCTGAGCCAGGGACTTTGAACAAGGCTTACAATGCATTGGGGTTTTTTGTGTCTATAGATGCCCACTGATTGTATATTTCTATGAAGTGTTAACTGTTATTAGCAGTCACAGGATTCTAATTGATGTATTGTCATAGAGTTTCATTTTGTGGACAAAATCCATCTGAATTTGTCTCTTGTGAAAGACGTCTATAAACCACTATGTTAACATGAAATTGCTGTACACAAAATGTGATGTAACATTGAATTTACATACAAACTGTACATACAGTGCGCTATAAAAAAGAATACTTCATGAAAATGTACGATATTTTCCATGAAATTTGCCAAGATATTTACATTTAATACTAGAGTGATTAATTCATCAGCCAATATTAGTATACAAAATCAATTGATGTTACTTGTTATTTTGGAATTTATTCATCTCTTATCATACCGGTAGGCCTATGTAATTTATTGATTTTCTTCTTCTTTTTTTGACAGAGTACTGTAAAAGTTAACATTTTTGTAGTATGGAAATTTGTTGCATTTCATGTGATGTGAAGCTAGTGTGAAAGAAAAGCATGCATGCTATTTTTTTTTTTATTTTATATTTTTGATTCCACAAAGTAGAGGCACACAAAACATGTCTTATTATACTCAGCTTAGTGCAAAATTTTACCCGCGCTGAAATTTCCACTTTTACAGTAATTAATGTAGGCCTATTCATCATGTGTTTATGATAAACTAGAGGAAGAAAGTCCAGGAGTAGCCTCTGAGAAGTACAGTAGAGGAGTGAGAAGCTCAATGTCTTGACGTCAGGCTAGCTGCAGTCAAGCGTTTTATAATGCAAAGGGACTGGTACGAGGATGGGAGCTGACACTCAAAATGAGCTCGGAGGAAAAGCGTCTGGCAACTTGCCCTTATAAGGCCTTTTTTTGTCGCTGGGCACAGCCATGGCATTATATGGTCCCCAAACATGTTTAAGAGTGAAAAGCCATGCCATAATATTAAAAGTTGACTTTTGATATATTAAATTTGTCAAAAGTATATTTACCCGAACAAACAGGATAGGAAAAGTTGAATTGGAAAATGACACTGGAGTAATAAGAAATTTATGGGAAATCATCAAAGTTTTCCGTGTTGTCACAAAGCATATACACATTAGCCTCCAACTACTAAATGCAAATTAGATGAGATGGCAATGTTATCTCCTCAATCTAGCCATCGTTTTTGTACAGATATATAAAATGCAGAAATTAAGTTTTGTTGTTGTTGTTGTTGTAACTTTGCAAATCTAAATTTCAAAAGTCCCCATGGCTGCATTATCAAAGTGCTTCAGTCCTTTGAAAGTAGGATAAAAGTTCATTCTCATTCTATAGTAAGGAGAAATTTGTGATATTTTGTGAGTAGGTCATTGGTAGACTTCAGTGACATCGTATTTGATTTGCATAGGTGTGATTGTAACTGATAACTTCTGAAAACCTGTCAAATTTTTCTATGATATAGGCCTACCCAGTTTTAATGGAACTTCTGTAATTTCATTTGTTTTAATTTTAACTATTCATTACCATAAGCATTTAATTCACAACAAACTTTTTGCATCTTGTCATGAAATCTTTTGATCATCCTATGAGGTGAATGAACGTTCTCGAGGTTTACTGATATTATCTAATCGGGCTGAGGTTGAGACTAGCACATAACTATTCGTGAGAAGGTGTTAACGCAGAGGCGCAAATCAGTAGCCAGTGTGTTTGCGTAGAGGGTTCATTAAGAGCAGCTGTGATGCCCTCATGGGCGATAAATTTCCGCCGCATCCTAAGGACGGCTGACGGAATCAAAGGGTGATGATGATGTAAGTATGTTTTACAGTAGGACGATCGTGTTGTTGTGGCATTCCGGCGGCGTGGTACTGCCCGGATTCCTGCCTATCAGTTCTTCAAAGTTTCCTCATCATTCTCTTGATGCCCTCTGCCCCTCTAAATGAGCGAAAAATTTCCTCCTCCCCACTAGAGTGGAGTGATTGTTCCTTCAAACTTGTGAAAGGAAGAGGGGGGGGGGGATGGGGAGAGACAGCTACAAAAAGGTAGGCAACCAGACTAATGCTGCCCCTCAGTCCTCAATTTTCCCCCCTTCCTCTTCTCGATCTCCCCACCCACCATCCTCCCCATAAAGCGCTCTGCCGCCTTCCCCTCGCAACAGTATCCTCCCTTCCTTCCCCTTCACATGAAATTTATATAACATCGGGAGTGCTTGCCTTTTATGTGGGCGCTACTCTGCTGCGGCTAAAGCGTTCCTCTTTTTTCTTTCTTTCTTCGTTCCTTCAAAGTCATTTGCCAGACTTCTACAGCTACTCTTAATATATTCTCCAGAATAGGGGCTCTTCACTCTAAAGCTGAGCCTTTCATAAAATGATTAACCTTTTTTTTTTTTTTTTGCTCATCCTTGAGAGAAACTTTGTTCGGCTGCATGGGGTGTTTTTTTTTCCCCTCCTTGCTGCCTTGTAGGCCGGGGTGAGCTTTCATCATTTTGCACCACCTACGCTTGTGGCTAATTTTATTACAGGGAGCCTGGATGAATCCCTGTGTTTGGTCAATCTCCATTGCCCTCCCTCCCTAAGGCAAAGTGTTGTAGGAGGGGAAAAAGAAAGCAATGAAGAATGCCCGGCGTAGGCCAAGAAGTGAGCGTTTGGACGGCCAACCAGCGGATGAAAGCAGACAAGACAGGCAATGATATGAGAAGCGGGAACGTAAAAAGCGGTAACCGTAAAGAGCTAATGGGAGAAAGAAGCAGCAATGGAAGAGCAACTTTTGTGTGGGAGCCGAGGATGATCTCAGGGAATACCTCTTCCAGCGGCCTATTTGGATAAGACGAAATCAGGAGGTTATTCGGGGGGGAGATCAATAAGTGATTCGTGGAATGTTTCTTCTGCGATGGGGACAGACACGCTGATGAGGCAGGTGCGATCGGCGGTAGCCAAGTCTCTGTTCAGTTGCTGCAGAGGTGCTCTTGACGCCAGATCAAGTTGTTTGCACAGTTTTTGCTTTTAAAAAAAAATGAAAATGTATTTGTATGTGTGAGTGTGGAAGTTTATGAATTGAACATAAGTCATCTATGCCAACTGGAATCATGGAGTGAGATTATTTCAAGTGAAAAGCAAGAACATTCATTCAACTGCAAAGCTGTCCTGAGGTCTCATCCTCAATAATTTGTGAAGGAAGCGGCAGGACTGATTTCACAATTCGTGCTGGAAACTTGGAAGTTTTTGTGTGGGCTTTTGTCACTGAAAGCATTCAGTGGAGGCCAAGTCATAAGTACTCTGAGAGTTAAACCCACGGGAGTTCTCTCTTCTCTCTCAGTGTCCGTTTGAAATGGATCTATCAAGGAGCATCGTGGATGGAGGCTCCTCAACTAGTTTGGATTTAAATGGAATAATTGTCATCATGGGCTCTCTGAGTGGTATTATGTAGACCTATACAGGGTCTTCTCACTGGTGGAAGCTGTGTTGTTTAAGGTATGGCTTCATACGAAGTTGATATAGTATTTGTTTGAGTGATGCAGCGTCTTAAATACTCCTCCTGTGTACATATACCTTACTTTCATTTGATGTTCTCATCAAGACGAGGATCTCCTTAAAATATTTTTTATGCAATCTTTCTTTTTCTTATTTGACTCTTTCTTTCAAGAAAGACTATTGGAAATATGACAGCTTTATACTAATTATTTTTGATATCAAAATCATTATCATTTCATTTATCTCTATGCTCTGTTATTGCTAGTCTACTAGATTAACCTGTTGAGGATGGTTTGATTTTGCTACAACACGCAATTCCCATAGACACCTCCCCAAGTATACTCGGGACACCCTCAACGGGTTAAAGGCATAATTTACCATTTGCAGATGAAACAAAAACCCAGCACTAGTGCTTCAAAATAGTTCTAAAATGTGAGTTAGAGATAGAAGCAACCAATGTAAAAAATTTGAAACAATACAATCAATGTTAAGTATTGTTAAATATACACAATGTGAGCAATAGTTATAATAAAGAATGTTTCCAGACTAAACCGTCTACAGTTAGGGTTTAATGAGAAAAATAGCAATATCTCCTTATATTTCAGGCTTTATTGCAAACTTTTTATATGGTAGGATGTTTTGTGATACAACTGACCTACACATATGCATCAAAAGTGATATCTTGAACATTTTTCAAATCACTGCTCCCAAAGGTAAACAAGATCTAGCTGTAGACCTTGAATACCTAGATGTAAGAATTGTACTGTACCAAACATAGCTGCCTTCTGTATTTTTATCTGCAGAATGACAAGGATGATAATAATGACAAAGATTATCATAACTGATGATGCACATATATACTCCTGTCAATGTTCAGTCTCTTTTTCTTGATTTGTCAGAAATATCATCTTTCACAAAACATCTACAAATGATGTACAAACTCTTAATCATTGCAAGACAAAACAACAAGAATAGGGAAATGATATTGATAAAAAGATGCATTGTATTAAAGCAGGCCTGATGAAACTCGAGTCGCTGTCGAAACCTAGAAAATCTGAGGTGACAGATGGGAGCTTTTACGCTGTCAGTGGCTTTTCATCAAGTTCAGTGTGTAGGTGGTACTGAGGTATTTAAAAGAGTTTAAGTGTTGGAGAAAAGCACTGTAAAAAAAAAAAGATCTACACAAGCAAAGACAAAATAAAGAAATATCTTCTGAAATATATAAAAAAAAACAAGCAAAAAACAAAAATGGAATTTCAAAGCAGGTACAGGGTCAGTGGGTAGCAGATTATTGATGCAACTGGTATATTTAGGAAGAAGAGTACCGTACTTGTATCATTCAAATTTGTTCAGTTAGTTCAATGAATGTTATCTGTTCTTTTCTTAGAAATATTGATGTAGCAGTTTCTATGTGTCTAGTTTTCCTTCCTTCCTCCCCTCTTCCTCACACTAAGCTCCAGGATGAAGGTATGTTGGGTTTGATGTTGATGACAAACGCGGCATCATCAATAACAATCGGCAACACATTGAGTGGATGAGGAAGCGGATGATTCCACCCCAAATTAGGCAGCGTCAGTAAGGGGCGGCCCCGCCCGACACCATAATGGAATTATCAACGACTAGAGCCCTAGCTTCCCCCCCCCCCCCTCCCTCCCATATTCCATCTTTTTTTTTTCTCCCCCCTTCTAACATTACTGTGGTAAACTTAAAGGACAAGTCCACCTTCACATACATAAGGATTGAGAGAATGCAGCAATATTAGTAGAACACATCAGTGAAAGTTTGAGGAAAATTGGACAATCCGTTCAAAAGTTACGAATATTTTAAGTATCTGCGCAGTCACTGCTGGAAGAGAAGACTACTACAGTGTATGATGTCACATGCGTACAACTACATAAGGGAAATAAAAAGAGAATTTCATAAAACTTTACTTTTTGAATAAAGTGCACATTTCTTCGACTTGCTACTGACGTATGTTAAGGGTTATATTATTCCCCCTGCCTTCTGAAAGAGGGAAGTCGAGTGTTCTTTTGTTATGCAAGAAAAATGGAAATATGTTGAATTTTCGTTATTCTTTCTTTATATCGTTGTACTCATGTGACATCACAAGCTATAGTAGTCTTTTCATCCAGCCGTGACTGAGCAGAAACTTCAAAAATTCATAACTTTTTAAAGGATTGTCCGATTTTGCTCAAACTCTCACTGATGTGTTCTACTAATATTGCTGCATTCACTCAACCCACATGTCTATAAAGGTGAACTTGTCCTTTAAGGATGTTTGGTTGCGTTTGGGCCGGCCTGGATTGACCCATTAGCGGATAGCACATGTCGTCATCAGTTGAAGGTGAATGCAATAAGAGCAGTCAACGTCGATGATGCACTGATAGTCGGCACATAGGCGCTAAACTCGTGGTTCCGCCACTCCTTCCGGTGCAGCAAGAAGTGTCTATTAGAAGCATGTTAGTCTGAATCCCAAGTTTAATGGTATGGATTCAATGTCACCTATAAATAGAAACCACTGAGAATGTTGACATCACTGGTTCCGGATATAAGCGCTGCAGCATCTAGTGACGCCATTTGAAGCGCGTTCACCACTGAGATGGCTCTGAAACTGTTTTTGCTGAGGTCATTGATTTCGGTTATTATGTAGTACACATCTCTTACACAGACATCACAGAGACTCGCAGGTATCACGCCTGTTTTTGCTCCTTATTCCACTGAAATGTAAATTTACCACCACACAGGGCCATAACCACACATATATTGATATATGAGACTACATCATCAGGTGCCCTTATTCCTGTTTGAAACCTGATATTCCAGCAGATCAATTTTTTGTCGTACGTCACCCATGCATGGAACTTTTATATCCCTATAAGGTGAGAGGTGCAGGGGACCATTTTTTTTAATGGCACCCGTTACCTTTGTTGGAATATTCGTTGTCAATTTTATATCCTCCATTCATAACTGTTGTTAACGTGTTGCACGCTTTTGTCTTTCTAGCAAGGCCGGGTGGGCGGCTGAGGGACGAGTACGACGGCCCCCGTGGCCAGCTGCCCTCCCAGCTCAGCACGGGAACGGCCACCAGCAGCATCCTGCAGAAACAGCGCTCGCAGCGGCTGATCCGACAGCGAAGCAAGCGCCAGTCCGTGGCCAAGATGGGATGGGAGCTTATCCGGCACTCAGTCAAGGTAGGTGGCCAGCGGATGCACATGGGCAAAATAGTGGGATTTTGATCGCAATCCAAATACAGGGATTTATTTTTTTTACGGCCATTTAGATGGCGATCGCAGTATTTTGTTGTTTGCACGGGTCATACCTGAAATCCACGTGCTGTGAATGATGGGATAGAAGATGCCGAGATTACTTACTCTACCATTCAGGCACCCACGCAAAGTGCTAATGATAAAAAAGGGGATCCACCTTTTTTTAGGACCACTTTGTTTTACATTGTACTAGAATATCTCGGCCATTTCAAAACCGATTTTTATCAAAATAACAAACTTGCTCTTTAGTCTGTCATATAAATGGTTTCTAATTATCTCACAAAAAGTGAAAGCGTGAATCCCCATCTCAACCAAAACTATACAGGTATAGTTTTGGTTGAGGTGGGGATTCAGGCTTGAGCAGTTACCATGGTGATTGTGATAGCTGTGATGATGAAATCATGATGATGCTGGTAATGATGTGGGAGAAGTGATGTTGATGACCATTTTAAGATGGACGTGACTGGGGTAGCTAGTGGTGGTGATAGTGGTGGTGCTGAGTGGACTTGGGATGAAAGGTGATTACGGAGGGTGTGGTCCCGATGAGAAGTTGATGTCCGGGCAGTGGATGTGAATCATCATCTAAAGATGATTGCTCATGTGGTGGTAGGTGTGGCTCGTTATGTGCACTGGATATGTGGGGGGGGGGGGGGGGGTACCTATTAGAAGTGGTGATGATGTTCAGGAATGGTGGTTGACATCCAATGGACGAGAGGTTGAGAGGGTTTGAGATTGTAGTGAAAATGGAAAGGATGAGAGTGAATATTTGAAACAAGGCTGTCATGTATGTCAAAAAGTAGTTCGAAGAAATTCATCAAATTTAGCAGAAAAGTGTATGAACCATCAAAGAGTAAGTAGCTTGGAAACAAGTGTATGTTGTGACTGCCATGTCACCTGTGTGACACACTTGAGTACTCATCTAGCTTGAAATTTTACTATGTTCTGTAATTCTTGTGGAAAAGAAGTTTTTTCCCATGTCTCTGCTTAAAGATTGATAAAACGACATCTATGAAGCATGGATTTGACAAATGAGGACAAGGTTATTTCTGTTCAACATTTTGTTTTTGTGTTTGATTGTTTTTTCAAACAAATTTGAAATCCTTTTTCACATCACTTGACTATTTATGCAACGTATAGATTTGTGACAGGATGCTATTTTCTGAAGACTTTCAAGCAATCAAGATGCTATCACTCCTATGATACTTGCCTGAATTCTCTCAGTAAATCTCATAATGCAAATGTGTACATTCATTTTAGAAGTTTTTTTTTGTAAGAACTTCTTTTGGACAGAGGTAACACACATATAATAAATGAAAGCACACTTTCAAGGTTCTCATTTCTCAACACAAAATGATGAAAAATGAGTAGGCTGTGGATGAAAATGAGATTATTTTTGGATAAGTCATTTCCCTTGGAGAAGTATGTATCTTTGGAGCACTAAAGTTTTATCCATATGATCATTCAAGGGATAAATTCGGCCATTAATGAAAGAGGGATTTGCCTCCGACTTGATTTCTGTGTGGTAGCATTAATATCAAGGAACATGTGGTGTGTGATTAATGTGACATTGGTTATATGATTCTATCCTTCCACATGGAGTGGAATTAAAGTGGGGCTTTCCCCTCACATCTGTGTCTCTGACTATTACATGATATTCCACATTAGCCTTGGTATTAAAGCAGCTAAGCTTTACAGCCAATTATGCATGCATGTGTATTTGTAGCATCTTAAATCATTTGGGATGAGGGATGAACGTACCATGCGCGTTGACGTACCAAGACAAGAGACAAGGTTGGACATTTTGCAGAAGGGGCTTTTCGATAATCCCACCTTTGGGAGCTCTTGAGCTCCTGCAGGCTGCAAGTCGGTTTGATGAATCGTTTCAAAGACCTTTTTAAATATACAAATCAATCCTGGGATGTTAGCAGCAACTTGGCACAGAAATACCTTGGGAGTGGGGTGGGATGGAGGGGAGGTGCAATGACTGAATCATGAATGTATTCTGTAGGCCTACTGGATCATGCTGATACACTTATTTTGCTGCTCATTTTGTGATAAGTTCCACAGACACTCGTGCTGTTGCAACACTGCATTGCAGTGAGGTGAAAGCAACATTTTAAAGATTTTTCTCGTGTATGGAACACAATTTTTCTGCGGACATGTTGAGCATGTCATTGTTGTGGCTGATTTGATGTTCCTCAGATATGCAGACTGCAACATCAGGCACTTTTGACCTTTCATCTTTTTCATCTTTAGTTTAAGATCAAACTAAGATTTTCCAAAATCCCTGGTCAACATTCCTCTGACAGTAACTGATTGTGCTAGTACAGTAGAGTGTAGGTATGATGACCTGCCTTTGGCTATTTTATGCAAATTAAACTAGGATAACAGGGAATATGCAAGGAGCTACGTGTAGGCATGGATGATGCTTTGCGTCTGTGAAATGGCTCTCTCTCTCTCTCTCTCCTTAACCCGTTGAGGACGAGTCCCGAGCATACTCGGGCAAGTGTCTATCGGAAATATGTGTTGTAACAAAATCATCCCGTCCTCAACGGGTTAAGACTTTTCTTCGTGTAGCACTTCACGTTGGCCCTTTAATGGCCACTGGTATCCGTGCCGCGGTGGTATCGTGACCATCAGTCACTGCGTATCAATCTCTCCGATCTTGACAGCCACTTTCCCCCCCAGCTCCACTGCTCGGCTTGGTAGGGGGAAAAGCCGTAGGAATTATCTCTTCCCTATCATCTCCCAATTTGGCAGCCATTAGGGGCACATTACTTTGTTCCCCTTAAAGTATGTACTCTTGGTGTATCTAATGCTGAGAGCAAGAAGGTTGCTAGTGCAAGAACTGCCGATCAGTGGCATTTTCGAAGATATCAATCCGTTTCCATGTGTGCGTGGGTACACACACGTCAAGCTACTGCATGTGGCATTGTTAAATTCTGATGTTCCGGTTCTATTTGCAAAGGTGATTGAAACTAAGTCTCTGGCAAGTTTTAATGGGCACTTACAATGTAGGCCTAAATGTTATAATAAAAGTTTGTTTTTTGTGGTATTACTATAAGCTACTGTAAAACGAGGAATGTTCGCGTGCATTTTAATTTCGCGAATTTCCCGAGCGCCAAGATTCGCGAAATTAAAATGCACGCGAAAGTTCTTGTCTACACTATATGCATTGAATGCCACAGGCAGTTCGCAAAAATTTCATGCTGCAAAAAAGGCCGTCGGCTCCAATTCGCGAAAAATTCATGCCGCAAATATGTCATGTTTTACAGTATATTATACATTGACTGTGAATACTTCTCTCAAAACAACTGAAACTGCCCATGGCCTTTTGTTTCCAGTTACAAGTTTGATATGGAAATGGATACGATATGCTTCAAGGCAGGCTTAACATATTCAAACAAATGAAGGAAGGAACAGTATTATAGCATTTTTTTTTTCAAGTTCCCTGAAGAAATGAGTTTAATGCCCTTTTGGCTCTGTCTGGAAAGCTTTATTTAGAACATTACAGCACCCTGCCATGGGCCTCTAGTCCCACTGGTTTCGGTTCGCCGAAGGCAGATTTAACAGTAACTGCCCCACATAATAAGGCAAGATTTATCCTGGAAACACTAACTGCCCAGCCAGACTGGGGGAAGGTAGACTTCTAGCCTTACTCGACCGGTCTAAATCACTGTACAGACAATTTCCCCCCTCTTCCTTCGCCAGCTGAGTGGATGCTATTTTAAAAGGCCAGATTAACTCTGTCACTGACCATTTGGAGCTTGCTTCTTTGCAGGGTCAATAGGACTTTGAGTCAGTGGTCCTGAGAGGGTTACATTGAGTATAGATTGAATTTATTTTTGTGCTGAAAGTAGTCCTTGATATTAGTACCTTAATCGTTCAAAATGAGAATGGTGACTCTTTGCTAGGAAACTAAAGAAGACTGATGGCCCTTGGAATGGAAATGATTTATCTTTGTGTGTATAGAGAAGTGTGATTTCACATTAAAGGAAATTCCATCCTCATATTATGTTGTTCTGCATAAAAACAGTCAAATCAGATAAGTATCTGTGATTGAAAATTTGGAGAAAAAAAAAAACACACACACACACACACTTTAGAGAGTACTTAATTGGTAACCCAGTGGCATTAGGCTGGTCCCCATTTGTTTTGTCCACAGAAATTCACTGATTTTCTTCTTTTTTTTCTCAAATATTTTGGCACATACAAAATTTATCTGCTGATCAGGAGGAGAACATGTACAAATGTACTGCTCTTATCATATACCAAGAACAGTTCTGAACTTAAAGACAAAAAGAAAATTGGGGAATTTTTTTTTTGTACAAAAGGATGAATAAAATGGAAAACTGCTCCACACAATTCACTTCAATTCAATTGTTTATCTATTTCCATCAAGTAAAGAATGCATGATTAAAGAAAACACCTAGGGTCTACACATTTGTACATCACATAATATAAAGTTGTCACTTTTGTGTTACTCTCTAGACTTAAGCAGAATATATTTCGTAACTCTTTTATTTGTCAGATTTTTTCTTTAAATGCTCACTGATGTACTTCCTTGGTATTTCTGTGTATGATATACAAAGTAACATACTTGAAAATGAACTTTCCCTTTAGAGTGTGAAGATGTGATCACAAATTGCATATTGTGCTGACTGAATCATCATTTTGAAGCAGTTGTTTTCTGAAAAGGGGGCTACTGGCTCAATGATGACAAATCCTACCTTGTTACATTATGATAAATGACCTGAAAAGATCTAGCTTTCTTTGATGATGATGTCGCATCCAATTTTTGGAAGTGTGAATTAAGCAGGAGACATTGATTTGAGCGAAGCCATGCAAGCTCGGAACGCTAGCATGAAGCCACACATCTGTTAGGGCAGTGGATCAGTTGGGAAAATGGCCAGTTCGTGGCTCTGGTGGGTCATTGGCTTTCACACATTCTCAGCTTTAATACGTGTCTGTCTGGGCCTTTCTGGGTACGAAGCCATTCAAAATCGTAGTATTTACCCAAGTCTTGCATTGGTCAAGGTTCTTGTACTGTCATTTGCCTGGAATGTTTGTGTGAAAAAAAATAAAGAGAAGAGTAACTTGCAAATCTGAGGCACATCTCTTACCATCCTGATGATGGTTGTAATTTTTGCCAATACATAGTCCAAATCAAAGGAAATTTCATTTCATTGCTTGACTGATATTATATTGTTCATATTGAGTGCTCACGCTACTTCAGTTGCAGTGTACTTGACCTCTATAGCAAAGATATATCTATGCAATATATCAATTTATTAAGATAAAATTAACACTCTCAATCAAATTTTGTTCCAATTGCAAAACCAATCATTTCTCGTGAGCCTGTTCTCTCTTTGAGGCGAGATTTTCATGACACCTATAGATTTTGTCAATTATACAGCAATCATGCAATCATCGCTCTGTTTTTATATTCATTGGGACTGCAGTTCTCGGCGCTCCGATGAATCGACATGTTTGTGTGATGAGCGAGCTCTGGAAATGTCTTGTTTAATTCGATTATGAATCGATGGGGGTCTGAATGAATTTGATTATGAACTTTGAGCTAGTGAACAAGCTGCTGAGGACATCTTCATGAATCTAATTACAGGAAAGGGGTGGATGGGAAACGGGCAGAATGTAGAGTGCTGATGAAATGGGGTAGAAATGGAAACAGTTTTGATTTGACGCTCAGTTCATTGGCAGTAACACCTTCATTGCCGGGGGGGGGGGGGGGGGGGGGGGGGGGGGGGGCAAAAATAGGTTCTGGACAGCACTGAAATAACAATACAAGTGATTTCACTATTTCACTATTTTCTATTTCTATTTCTGTTTCTGATGCCAACTGATAAATATGTTTTTGTTGAGATGTACCGCTTTGTATGCTACCTGAATTGACAAAGAAGCTCCCACAAAAATTGAAAAGAAAGAAAAAGAGCATATTTATTGAATTGATAGTTAGAACTGCATTCCAACACTTGTGTTCATTTTATATATGGTAGAGATAGCTTATAAGATTGATGTTAGGGGCTCCTAAAAATGAGAGCCACAACGTTCAAAGAAAGATGTTTAAAGACAAAGATCAGACTTTTTGAAGGGCTTCCAATTGAGGCTACTCTGGAAAACATGTCCCTGGATTCCTTATCTTTATTCATGAATGTGTTAACATTTTCCAGAACTGGAGACTCTCTTGAGTCTTGCATTGACATGCAGTCCATGACAACAGTTAACTATCTGTCTATCTTTTGTGTCCATCTGTATATATGTCTATTTGTCTATCCATCTACACTTTTTATCTCAAGATCAAAATATTTGTCTGTCCTGTCTGTCTATCTGTCTACCCATCTAGATACATATTTTGATTTATTTGATGTGTCTGTCCATGCCATGCACGACATTGAGAATGTGGAAACATGACATTGTACATTATATGCTTCAGTTTTTTTCCGGACTAGCAAAATGATCAAAACCTCCACGTCAGCCCGAGACAGACCTTTCATTTCTCAAAAGCGATTCTGAATTGTCCCCCGGGGAGGAACCTCTACCTCGCATTTCATCTCCGCGTGTTTGCCCACGCGAGATCTTCGGCGCAGATGCGGTAGAGCGACAGAAAAATTTTCTGTCGAATGCGGGCTCGTCTTAGAGTGCCTGCCGGCTAGCTAGAATTTCAGCGTTGAGACAGCTTTGCCCTTCTTGCAATAGAAACACAAGGCGACAGGGAGCCCTAAAGTGCTGTATGTGGTGGAAAAGGAAGATCGTGAGATTGCTGTGGAGATGAAATTCAGCCCAGGGACAGAGATGCCCCACATCTTTTGGCCCTGTCTTCCGAGATAGATAGCGCGAGAGAGAGAGTGAAGATGTTAACTTTAAGCCACTTAGCAGGTTTCCAAAATATCCCAGCGGAGCACCCGAGGTTGTTAACCCGGCTGAGTTCCTAATAATCATAGACCACTACATAAGGCTGTGCGACTTACCTGGAAGTCTTTTTTTTTCGGGGGGGGGGGGGGGGGGGAGGGGTAGGGAGTTCTTCATGGCTAAAAAGAGTGTTTTGCATGGAATCTTTGCAAGGAACCTTTACGGGATGAGCTGAGGTTTGCCACGATGTTATCGATGTTATCTTTGTACCCCTAGAGGTTGCCAGGGTGCTGTTGTTGCGCCCCTGGAATGTCACGGCATGCTCATTATTCCAGGAGTGAGGGCAGGTTGGAGGCGGAGACATACTGACTATATTTTATTTTCTAAGCTAACTTTACATCTAATGATGTCAGCAAGGGTTAGCCTTGCCTCAAGTCTGAGGGCTGCCGATCTCTACTGCCTTATTGCTTTCACGTGGATTCAACGTGACTGAAGGATCGAATATGAGAGTTAAAAGCGGAATAAAAGAATACTTGTGTTAACTTATTCCCATGCTTTCCAACATTAGTCATTATGTGAAAAAAGTACTCATACAAAACAGCAAGACAGTACACATCAAACCGAACCTAAAGCCTGATCACAATCCTTACCCTAACCCTAAGTCCTTGGAGAAAATATGACTAGAGCCATTGTCGCAGGAGCAAATGTTGTGTCACTGGGTTGTTTATGATCACTGTTTGTTGGATGTGGGGATAGTAATGTCTCAACTCATCTTTTTTCTAGTTAGTTGGTATCGGTGAAACTTAGTCCTTGGTCGAATTTCTAAAGCCAAGAATTGAACTCTTTCATAACAACTATTGAATGAGGCCAAAAGAATCATAACTGAGATAATGATTGTCATTAGTCTTGAGAGTCTAGCCTAATGATTCTAAAGATTCATTTTTTTCTCTTTTTTTTGAGAGAGAGATAGAGAGAGAGAGAGAGAGAAAGAGAAAGAGCTAGGGTGTGGGAAAGAAAGAGAGTCCCAAGAACAGAAAGAATCAAATTGGCTAGTATGAAGAATGCTATTAGAAGCCAGTTGTACACATGTGTCTCTGTTTTTTGCTTAAAAGAGGCATTTATGTATTACTACTATACTGGTGCTCCTTTGAACTTTTAAAAACAAGCTCATTAGTGGAGGAAATTGCTTTTGTGCGGGTAAACACACGAGGCCAGCTGGTCACAATATGACTGTCAGCAATCAGTGGTTGAATGTCTGGCATTGTTGGGGGGGGGGGGGGGGGAGTATAGGGGTTAGGAATCACTGGAAGCTTTCTAATGCAATGCTCAGAACAGTCGAGGTGTACTCTGATTACTGAATGGCTTCTAATGACCCAATGTAGCCATGAGTAGAGCCGAGAGTTGACCTACCTTTTGGCGTCATACTCAAATATGATCTTTCAGAGAAATTTAACCCACCAGATTGGTAGAAGTTCGCTTCGCAAGAACCAGCTGGTAGGGCTTAAGCTACAGCAGGTGTGGGTATTGAGCTATGCCTGTGACACTTTCATATCCCTTCCAGACCAAATGTGCCCACTAGTATTTTTTTGATCTCGCTATAATTTGGTGGAAGGAATTCTGACTGTTATGCTCAATCAGCCATGGATTTGCTTTTTTCTTTTATTTTGTTGTTGTTGGGTTGTTGTTTGTTTGCTTGTTTCTGTTTGTTTGTTGTGTTGTTGTTTTTTGCAAGTGGCGTATAAGTGTGGAAGAGCTTTCATTTTCCTTATTTCTTCTTCTTTTATCTTTTTTTACAAAGCCATCTGCAAGCATGAAGCAGAAGATATAATCAGTGTTATTGACCCATGGGTTTCGTTACTGTGGTTACCAGGATGGGACAAGCACCAATAATGGTGCACATCCCTGGGAGTATGATATCATGACTACACTCCATGGTGCACACATGCTAACCACAACCGTAGTAACATTCTTCTGGCAGGCAACAGTACTCGTACACTGTGAGCAGAAAGAAATATATCACAAGATGGATTGTCTTGTCGTGGGACACAAGTACTGAGGAGAGGCTAGAACCCTGGACCTTGCCATCTGAAGTGTAGAACACATAAACTAGACCACCACAGTAGCTCCCAAAATAAGTTGACACTGATTAGGAGCCATGTCGTGATTGAAATACCCTAGATGCTAAAGGTAAAATCTGCACCCATTTTTCAGTCTGCAATTAGGCAAAGGCCACGTTGCCATCTAATTTTAGCTTGGCATTGTAGGGCTTCGGTGGCCTGCGCAACAAAGGAAAGCAATCATGCAAGTTTGCATGGTTTCTTTTTGACGTTGTTTGATAAAATGATAAAGAAGCAGAGATGTGTCTGGTCAGTTTGCTGACCAGTGTTTGTAGCATGTGGACAGTCTGGCTAGGGGACAGAGAGGCCAAGGAGGCATCGTCTGCACCTTTCTCCTCTGGGTGAGATTTTGTCCTGGAGGGTGATTTGACCTGTCTTCCAGCCCTCTCTGTGGAGCTGAAATTTAAAGTCACGGTTCTGTCACTGTTACAGCGGCACCTCGATTGATATGGAGTTATGACATATCTAGATGGTGAGAGGATGACTTGGGTGAGCTAACAGTTGGTGATGATGTCAGAGATGTTCTCGTTTGAATGCTACTCTTGCTGGGGATGACAGTGTTGGTTTCATTGATGTCTGTATAATAACGATGATGATGGTGGTAATGTTGGTGGTGAGGGTGAAAATGGTGGTAGTGATGATGAAGATGATGTTGGTGTTGATGATGATGTTCATGCCATTGCTGGTGGTGATTATATTACAGGTGTTGATGATGAAGTGAGGGTGGTATCGACAGATGATGATGATGATGATGATGATGATGATGATGATGATGATGATGATGATGATGATGATGATGGAGAAGATGATGATGATGACGTCATGATGATGATGTTGTTGACGATGATGATGATGATGATGATGATCATGATGATGATGATCATGATGATGATGATGAGGAGGAGGAGATGGAGGATAATAGAGTGATGATGTTGGTGAAGATGATGTAGAAGGATGAATTAGTAACAATGTTGATTGTGATGATGGGAGCTGTAATGCTGACCATAAACTGGTATCAGTAAAGATAGCACGAACTATAGATTGGTGATGGCGATATTGGAAGATTAAGTGATGATGCTGCTGATGACACTGATAGATGACAAACTGGTATGTATTTTCATCTTTTTCCATCCTCCATTCCTCCCTGTCTCCCTCTTGGTGCCCATCCCTCCACAGCAGCATCAACCCAAGGTTCAGCAGAGACCACCCCTCATTCACAGCAGAAGCTTTGCTCCGGCGAGCATGATCTTCGACTACGAAGATGACGAAGAAGTTGATCCAACGCAATTTTTTTCTCCGGGAGTGGTAAGTTCTCATGACAGTTGAAAGGGGGAAAATTGAAAGTATCCTGCTATATAGGAAATCTGTAAATGGTAATATAGACACGATTGAGGATGTCAAAACAATAACCATGATTGGCAGAACGATGTGATAAAGTATGATCATACCTAAATTCATTTCAAAATTCAGTGTTTTCAAAGAGCATAGTTACATGAGGATTAAACCAATACATGTTTTAGACCTTTTTAGTCTGAATTTTTTAAGTTGAATTGAAAGGGAGTAGTGACTCAATGATAGTATGAATACTACAATGAGAAATTAAGAATTCAAAATGGAGAAGGCAATTATTGTTCGATGAATATTGTTTTGTCAAAAGATCAGTGTTTATGTACTGTGGAGCAACACTTTTTTTTCTGCATTGTTTGTGGTTTTTATCGCATGATGTCTGAATGGGAATTTGTTTTTGCTTGATTTGTGCTTTTACATTTTGTGTTTTCTTTCTTTTCAATGTTCACTCTGAAAATGACAGAATTGTTTATGAGGCACTACATTCATTTTCTTGGCTATTGATATAACAATGGGGTTCTTAGATACTGTTTGGAAAGTTTGTTTTTATCCAAGTAGTCTTCTGTAATGTTACATATTTTGTCAAAAAGTTTTGATATACAAAATGGATGTAGTGTCTCATCTTTAGACAAATGTAGCTTATGAAAATGTACATGTATATATTTCAGTTGTGTAATTTTTCATAGGCCATGATACATGCATTTGGTGATGTTTTGTCTTTTGTACATGTATTTAATTTTTGTTGATGAGTATAATTTTGATCTTGCCATGTCTGCATGTGTTTTGAATTACTTTTGGATATCTAGGTTTAATTGTGATGAAACACCTTTTTATATGTGCATGTTAATATGATTTTCTCATTTTATATATGCATTATGTTATAAAGGGATTGGGTTGGGTTTTTTTGTTTTGTTTTGTTTTTTGGACATTGATATTTAATCTGTTTGTTTGAACATGCTGAATAGCTGAGTGAGTTAATATCACCTGCTAGTAAAGTTGGGTTTCATCATCCTGAAGTTGGTTATATCCCTTGAAATGTGATTTTACCTTTGCAGTGGGTATACCATAGTTCCTCTTCTTTTATTGTCAGTTCATATGATTTTTGAATGATGCTTGCAGTGGTTTGCATGACTTTATGTTTTTGCATTTTGCTTCCTTACTCTCCCTGTCCACCTCCCCTCTACCTTCTACCCCTCTCCCTCTCCCCTCTCCCCTTTCCCCTCTCCCCTACCTTCTACCCTTCCACTGTTTTTCGTCTCTGCCCCACCCTTATATCCCAACACCTCTCCACCCCTCTATCCATATACATTCCTATTCTTCTACCCCTCTACTCCTCTCTATGTCTCTGTATCCCTATACCCCTTATATGCCCCCCACCCTTCTTTCCCTCAACCCTTTGCCATCCACTCCTCCACCCCTCTGTCTTCTACCACTCTACTCTTCCACTCCTCTATCTTTATACCCCTCTACCCCTCTACCCCTACACCTGCTATACCCTCTATCCCTACACCTGCTACACCCTCTATCCCTCTTCCCTGTCACCCATCTACCCCTCTGCCCCTATATTACTCTATCCCTATTATTCCTCTCTACCCCTCCATCCTTACACCCCCATCCTTCTTCCCCTTTCTTCCCCTCAACCCTTCTACCCCTACACCCCGACAATCTCTTTCTCTTCCCCTCTACAATGCTACCTCTCTCACCCTTTATTCATCTACGCCTCTTTCCCTCAATCCCTTGCCCCTCTACGACCCCACCCTTTCTTCCTCTGGTTCCTATTATGTCACCATTGGTTTCAACCATTCCATCCTACTTTTGTTGAATTTCTTACTTTATTCTTCCAATCCTCATTTCATCCACCTGTTGCTGTAATGTTCCTATCCTTCCTCCTCCTCCTCCTCCTCCTCCGCCTCCTCCTTCCCCTCCTTCTCCTTTTTGTTCCTCTCCTAATCTTCCTTCCCTGTTCACCCATCCCTGCCTTCCATGGCATCCTCTTCTGGTACCTCATCTTTCTCTTTCTCTTCCCTTCCATGCCCCTCCTTTACCTCCACCTTACCTCTCTTCTCCCCTGCCCATTCCTCTCCCATCTCCTTTCTGCTTTCCTCTCCTCCTCCCCTCCCTCATCCCTTTCCCCTCTATCTTCTCTCACCCCTAGCTTTCCGACGACCTCAATGATGAGGTTTTCTTTGACTTCTCACCGAAGGCACAGCGAAGAGCCCCTCCGCCATCTTCTCAGCCGCCCCCTCCCCCTCCCCAAGTGGCACGGCTGGAGTCTACGACGGATGAGGCCAGCGAGTACGAAGAGATCAAGGACCGGCCGCCCCCGGAAGAAGAGGAGAGGCTCCGGGAACTGCCACGCCTCCCTTACACAGATGAGCGACTCGCCGGAGTAGACGAGCAAGACTTTGGTAGGGATGCGTGGATGATACCACCAGAAGCCCTCTGCCTGAGGAGCTCTCTCATCCCGTGTTTACATCCTCTTTTCACCCCCCTTTCTCTTCAGTGACCGATCTCCCACTGTTACCATTAAAGCCAGACCATTAGGATTTCCCCATGCAGTACTTTGGCTGTAAAATGTCGGACACAAGACCATCAGCGATACTCGTACCTGTGGAAGAGCCCCATCAGCAGAGGTTAATGATGCCGTAATGGTCATGATCTATCCCTCAGGATGAATGATATATGATGGCTGGAGTATTTTACCATTTTATTTTACTGACTTTTCTTACGCTCACTTAATGTGTTCCACAGAGTTCAGCCAAAAAGCAGTATGGATAAAAACAAAAACATTGACTAAAGCCAGATTTCAGGGATATAAACCCTCCTGAACTTGAGGTTTCTTTGTCCTTTTTTTTTTCTTCTTTTTCAAGAGAGTGCCATACAAATTTGCTGTTATACAAAGGAAGATATATTGGGACTTTTCTTTTTAGTAAACCTGCAGCAAATGCCAGGGTTGGATCCCCTGAGTTTAATCACCTTTCTAATAGTGTTTTCAGACCATTGCCTTTCTGTATAACCTCCAATTCTGTTCCTTCAATGGACTCCAAAGAAAGTGATATTTGCACGCCACCCACATTTATTATGGGGATTTATGCCCCTGGGAAAAGAGAGGCCCTTAGTTTTAATGTCATAAAGATGTCATGTGATTGTGTCTTTTTGTATGGGTGTGTAAACCAATTGACCAACCAACCAACCAACCCACCAACCAACCAACCACCAAACAAACAAACAAACAAACAAACAAACAAACAAACAAACAAACAAACAAACAAACAAACAAACAAACAAACAAACAAACTAGGAATCGCAGGGATGGTGATAATGCATTGAGACATATGAAATTAACTACATATGGTAAATCTTTGAAATCTAACCTCAAAATTTTAGGAGTGTTACTGTGCACACTGTATGAGGATGAAAACCTTATGCAATGCTGAAAAATTAAATCCAAATTAAATGAGTAATTCAAAATGGAAAAAAGAAAAGGAAATAGGATAGATTTTATGGATTCTTGGAGGACAGTTTTCCATCAACATGCAGCTAGTTCCCTCATAAAAATAATGCTGCAACTCATTTAATACATGCATCATGGCGGCCTTGAGATGGCAAAACAACGTATGTTGAAAATTCATGAAAATTGACTCAGTCACATATTTCAGCTTATTTTAGCATAATCTAACTCTTGACCAAATCTTGAAATCGGAACCCATTCTGTTACCGAGATATGACGCTCCCTCCCTGTGGGAATTGTTCAAACTTTGTTGGCAAAACAACGTAAGTAGCGATACACTTGCCCCTGCTCAACACACATCAGGCATAGTCGTGGCAAAACAATGTATAGTGTTTTGCCATCTAGGCCTACATGTTTACGCAGTAATAGGCTGCGCGTGGCTGCAGAAGCACGCGCATACAGTGTACCATGTATGACGTTGTAGGACATTATACATGCACCAGTGATCGAGACGTATGTTGTTTTGCCATAGCAATAGCAATAACGTGGTTATGTTAAGACGGCAAAACAATGTATGTTTTGATTAAATGCAAATTATACTTAAAAATAAAGGGTCTAGTGATATCAATTCACATTCACTGTATTACTGATACTGTTGGTCCTTCTAGGGTAAGATTTGAAGTGTTTAACAAAAACAGAAAAAGAGCTGTAGGTTTGCGAAACTTCAAACTCAATTGACTGGAAATAATGTTGGATGTAGATACGTTGTTTTGCCATCTCAAGGCCGAGGGATAGGGATGAGAGAGATATTATGTCTGGTTGTCTGTGAAGCCATTAACATGGTTACCCATGGATACTGTCTGTTTGGCTACTTAAACTTGCATTGGCCAGCGCAAAGGATGTACCAATTTGGGCTTGTTTTTGTAAGCGAGGCTAACAAGACACAGATTGATGGGAAATATTGCAAGTGAGAAAAACAGTGAAGATCTGGCACACTCCCAGAATTGGCAGGAAAATGGATGATATAAGAGATGTTTGAGGGGAAAGAAGAGACATAAACATTGCATGGACAGATTTTTTTTTTTTTTTATGTGGGGGGGGGGGAGGGGAGCGAGGCAAGGTAAAAATATGGTGCTAATTCCCAAGTACTGAAGTTGTGTTACTGATTCAGTGAAGAATATGAAATACTCCTACAGCCTCATAATCTATATTGACCATTACAGCAACAACAACAATGGCAAAATGACCATGAATGCAATTTGCTTAATACCATTTGACAACCTGTTTGTGCACAATGTCTGACATTTCTGGGCATGGGGGTTTTACTTTATTTTTATTTATTTATTTATTTTTTTTTTGTCACCCTAAGCTCCAAGATCCGGCAAAGAGGGCTACCTCCCCCCTTACAGAGATGCCTACCCGGAGGACGATGACATGTATGCCATGCCAGATCTCCCGGACGTCCACCGAAAGGGGCGAACGGCCGGCGATCAACTGGACTCGAGGACGAACAGCGTCCTGGCAGACATGATGTAAGTGCACACTTGAATGATAGTCTGTCTGGCTTCAGACACCTGCATGCGTAGAGGCATTTTGAGTCTTACTCCTGACTCCTTGAGTTCTAAATACAGAGCAGAAAGTCTGAGATTGTGCTGAACTTTGAAAAATAGAGGCTTGTCTTTGTAGGATGTCTTTTAACAACTACTTGAACATAATCCATATTTAGTGGTATATAAATGTTTTAACAGGAGAGGTAATACATTGAATTGGAAATGACTGGAAAAAGACTAGCTGCTCTCCTGTTGTTGCATTTTTTTTTTTTTTTTAATGTCTCTCTGCTGGACTATTAGTGTAGTGGTCACATTTCACAACATGTGACAGCCGTTGCTGGCCTATCCCCCTCCCCCTCCCCACAAACAGGGTGACCTGGTATCGTTCGTGATTTAATGATTGTGCTTAAACGGATGTGGTCTCTCTTCAAGATATTTCCATGAATAATCATGCTGGGAGGAAAGACCTTCTGAGGCTAGTGTTATGACTCTTGAGAACTTCCTGTTTTCCTGTGTGGAAAATTAGAGATGAGGTGAATCTTAAATCTCTCCTTGGAGTATTTCATGGCCTGTCTGGAGATATTACTTCACTATTTCCATCACTAAAGTTTCTTGCTTCATTTAAGGATTTATGTGTGTTGAAAAGGTGATACACAATGACCCCTATCCCCATCACAATATCCTGTTATTTCCTCACCAGGAGATATAAATATGTTTTTGCTTCTATATTGCAAAACCAGCAAATAGTTGTTAGGAGTTTAAGATTTATTTTTTTTTTAGATCAGATTTTGACAAAAGTGTTTATCAGCTGTGAGAGGAATATTAGATGTTCCCTACTGACAGAAGTGATAGACTGACCAGTCTCTTGGATCGCTGCCTTAAAAAAAAAATATATATATATATATGCCTTGAAGATTTGCAGCCATTGAAGTACCCTAAGTTACTCTGAAATGCATTGCATACAAAAGAAGAATCAAAATTCCATGGGAACCAAAATGTAGAGGGATTATCACATTGTCCTGACAATTGGTAATATATTTTGATTTGATTGGAATTTATTTCCACTTTGTGTTCACAAGAACAAAAAGCAAACATAATTGAGTTACAATGATAATACAACAACAGTTGTCCTTTTGACATACCAAAAATAATCAAAACACACATTTTGTAAACATAAACATTTGCAACAAATAGCACGAGTGATGATTGCCTTGGCTGTTATTTTTTTCTGTGAAGTTTTTTATGTACACTGTCACATTCCTCATTGGTAAATGTGGATCTGAGCAATGTCAGACTGAAGAAGAAAAAATACACATATCCACCAATTTTGTGAATATTCATATTTGCTTCCATCCTTTCGATTAGATTATTAAAAAATGAAATAAGACGGGAAAAATCATTGTCGTTCTTTCAAAACATGGATTTTTTGAGGTAGCCAGGGAATTAACAGCAGCATTATTTTTTTAGCTTATGTGATAAAAGGCAGTAGGTGTGTCTGCATGCCCTGCCCTGGCATGTGTTGTTAAAATGTTGATAATTTTTTTTTCTTTATCAGTTCTAATCAGTTTTCTTTTCAGCTCACTTTTCTGGTTCTTTTTATGTTGTTGCTTGTTTATCATGTCCACATGTATCTGCTTTTAACTATGAATTCTTTCTATAGTACAGCTTTGCCTCTTTTTAATAGTCAACAGTGGAACAGACAGAACATGTAGCTCTACAAATTATTTAACCTGTTGAGGACAGTTTGATTTTGCCAAAACACGCATTTCCCGTAGACACCTGCCCGAGTATACGCAGGACTCGTCCTCAACGAGTTAATATCGCTACACATATGCTTTCCAATGAGCCTTTATAATGTTTACATCGTGCAAGAGTTTTCCTGCCAGTGCCCTGTAACAGAGAGAAATTCTTTGTGGAGAGCCAATTTTTGTTTTATTTCCATTTTTGCCCCCTTGGAGGTCAGCAAACATAACATGTGACATGCAGGATAGTAAAGTTGTTTACATCATCAGTGTTCGAGGATTATTGAAAGTTATCTGTGCTTTTCCGTGGGATGCGGTCCTCATTGCTGCCAGTGAAAGTAATTTTTGCAAACTGCCCTCATCACTTTCCACCATCACTTCAGTTGTTTCAGTCTATTTTTTAATTTTACTTGATTTGGACAGTGCATGCAGTTTGCAGAGACAACTAGATTGAATTAAAGTTTCAAATTTCTCTTTCAGTGTTGAATTGCTTTTTCTCTGGATGTTATCAGTTACACAGTTGAGTTGCAAACATCTTTATATCATAATCAGGGAATCAAACCTTCTTTTCATGCTTGCAATTTCATACTCGTCTATCTTGTCAGACCAACGGGTATCGGCTGGCGCAAGCCAAAGACAGAGGACCGATTCAAGATTCCTCCCATCGTGCCAGTGCCAGACGACCTTCCGGACGGCGGCAAGCCGCTGCGGCGCACCAAGATTCGTGGCAAGGTTATGGAGATGGCATTCGACAATGCCGACCGGCGCGAGCTGGGCAAGGGGCTGGTGGGCCGGGTGCTCAACCGGCGGTACCGATCCCGTCGTATGGACAGTTATGTCAAGAAGCAGATGGAGGAGATCGAAGACCATAGGTGAGGGGTTGCCATGACAACATGATTGGTGAGGGAGATGAAGGCCAGGGGTTGAAGACAGTGATACAACAGAAATGTCAAGATCAGTGATGAGTCGTTGCCATGACAACAATTCATTACAAGGGAATGGCTGAATACAAGGCAAAGGGGGTAATAAATGAGAATGAGATTAAGATTGCTGAGTCACAGAAAATTGTTGTCATGGAAACATACAATGTAAGTGTTAGAGGAGTTTGAAGAAGGGGTAATGGGGGCAATTGGAGTGACAATGAGGGATCAAGCAGTTAACATAACGATGTTGTAGTAGGAGGGTTGCTGAAAAGAAGTGGGGATGAACAAGAAATTTACATTTTTGCAATATTTCCCTGGTTCTTTGTCATAAACTCTTCTTGTCTTTATCTTTCTAATCATACCCTAGAATTTTGACTCTGGCCTTTTTGAGTGTTCAAAACTAATTTGCCCAGCTTTCATGACATTGATCTTGGAGAAAATTGGTAGCACTTCAAAAGGCTGTGTCTTTATTCCAAAAGTGAGGATTTTGAAGATGCCGCCACAGTCTACAAAAATGTATAATCTCTTTGATTTTGTATCTGTGTTTTTGAAAGAATTTCTGATTATTTCTTGCCGGAGAGAAAAAAGACATATAAATGGAAACCAGATAATCAGAGTTTGAAAAGTTATTTATGTTTTCTCCCACTCTCCTTTCCACTCTTCCTGCACAGTCGGCCGTACTTCACATATTGGGTGACCACAGTCCAGATCGCCATTATGATAGTGTCTATTGCCTTTTACGGCTTTGCGCCCATCGGCTTCAGCTACACACAGAAGACTGATCTAGTAAGTGTGGCTTCCCTCATTCATACAATATATGGTGAATTGTTGTACTTGCATTACATTGTGTGTGTGTGTGTGTGTGTGTACAGTATGCTTAGCAACTGGACTTACACGTACTGTAGTCCATTAGAGCTAGTTAAAAGTGGGCTAGACCAACAAAGTGGTCATTTGGCATATGGGTCTCTTGTGACCATTCTGTGTGTCAGTCTGTGTGTGTGAGTGGGTGTGTGTGCATATGTGTCAGCATGTGTGAGAGTGTGTGTGTGGGGTTTTTTTTGTGTGTGTGAGTTTGTCTGTTAGCCATTACCATGCCCAGCTGTTATTTTATTACCTTGTGTATGCATTGTTAGATCCTCAGTACAGAAGTCTTGTTTAAAGTCGACTTCCATCCTTTCTATGCTTTCTACAGGTATTACAATCCAACCTTGTGGTAGAGGCAGTTGGTTACATGGAGCCTGATAACTTCTGGATAGGTCCACGGCCGGTGAGTGCACTTTCTTTCTGTCATTGCTGAAGATTTCTAGTCTGTTTTATTGATAAACTTTGAAGAATTCTTTCTTTGTTTTGTTTTGCAGTCAATCATATTTTTCCCACAATCTTGCAGTGTGGTAGGTTATTTGTATTCTTCTTCATCATCATCATCATCATCATCATCAATATCATCATTATCACCATCGTCATCACCGTTATCATCTTTATCATCACCTTCACCATGACCAGGAATATAAGAATATATGAAGAGTTTGTTTGCAAAAACAGATAAGTCCATATCTGCCAAATGGAGATATTTGCGATTAAAGGTCAAGAAAAATAAAGAGAATAATAAGAAAATTGTTGCTTCTTTTGACCATAACTTCAAAAATGTACCTTTATATGTAGTGACCAATATATCATTTAAAAGGTATTATTTTGTACTATATGACAGAGACCTTACTTCAAAATCTTTAAAAATGGACTTATCGGTTTTTGCAAACAAACTCTTCATATGATTTTTTTTCTTTTTTTTTCTTTTTTGTTGTTGTAATTTTGAAGTGGTTCAAGAAACAGACACAATAAAGAAGAAGTTCTAAAGTGAATTTCATTCTGTTTGCTGTTTCCAGGGGTGTCATGTTTTATTCACTTTTCTGAGTATCAAACAATTGCTGTTCTTGTTACAGGTTGTTGAATATATGTATGTCCCAGCACAATTCCTAATGAAACGTGATATTGCATCAATCCACAATGACGTCAAAAGGCAAGCTGCGATTGCTGTTCTACATATCTTTACAAAAGATAGCACAGCTGGCCAGTTTTACGGTTTCCTCTGGAAGCCATATGCCAAGAACTAGACCTAGATCTCACACTGCTGAAGTAATTTGCAGCAATATCGTGTCACAAGTAGACCCATATTTAGCTCCTAATATGGCTTCATGTAGTCAAATAATCTCTCTTATCCTTGTGCCTCTCAAATAACTCACATTTTTCTTAAAGAAAAAGGATTATCTCTAACAAATAAGCAAAAAAGGAGTGGCCTCGTGTCATCTCATTTTGCCTTTCACACTCAGAAGTTGACTAAACTGTACACGCTGATATTTTTGTGTACAGATATTTTCACAGATAGCAGTTGATGGGACTTTTTTGCAGTTCTCTGTCAATTTCTGCTCTTTGGTCTTCTCATTATTATGATATTCACACGAAGAAAGAATAATACAAATGTTCACAAGAACGAGGGACTTTTATTCAAACATTGCTCGAAATGAGATCAAATCAGAAGAAAAGGTGTGAGTATTCCAAGGCTTTGAGCAGGGACCTGTATAGTACTAGTATTAACATATCTGTGGCATCGGGGCTCTCGTACTAGTAGTCACTTGATATTCCAGTGCTAGTGTGCTGGTCTGGATCATATCCCACCATGTATGCATGCTTTACTGTGCAGTCAGAAAGCTTCTGCAAGAATTGCGAAGATACTGTTTTTGTACTGAAATGTTCACAGTTTTAATTTTGCAAATTTCACAGATAGGCTCTCAATCACGAAAATAACAACGTACGAAAATATAGACAAAAATGAAAACAACAATTTCCCCGGCACGTACAAATTGGTGTACTTCTGCGCCAGTCTCCAGGACAATGGAACCATTGACTCACTTTGATTTAAATTTTTAAATGTTTTATCCCATATGATCTCTCACTCACAAATCGTGTCTCACTGCCACAGGCTGACCTGATCCACCTGGGGGCCAAATACTCACCGTGCATGCACAGAGACGAGCAGGTCGCCCTCAAGATCGAGGCCAAGAAGGCGGAGGAGAACGTCACGGGGTGCTGTATACGAACCGACGAATCGGGATGCGTGCAAACCACTCAGGAAGAATGTTCGGTTAGTAGGCTCCGTCGACAACAAAGTTGCTGTATTGATATTGAAGGGGGAAATAAAGCACTAAGTTTTTTCCTCCTAAAGTCCTGTAGAAGACACCTTGCCATATGGCTTGTTGAATACTTAAACATACTCCAACATTGTTCTTTATCAAGATATAATGAGGAGATTAGTATTTTTTTTTTACATAGATTTGGAATTTTCTTTCTTTTACCTGTACCTTCAGGCAGTATTGCGGTGCATAGGTCACATTCAGCTGTTATGTCATGAACAGAACTTCCAAGTCAAGTACTTACTGTCACTGGCAAAAGAATGTTTACAGTGGCGGATCCAGAGGGGGGCGCAACCGGTGCACGCCCCCCTTTATTTTTCGTAAAAAACAAGAAATAAAAAGAAAAACAATGAAATGAAACCCGGAAGTGGCACCAGAAATATTAGTCACGCCCCCCCCCCCCCCCCCCCCTTTTACAGAATTCCTGGATCCGCCCCTGGATTGTGCAATCATTACTGTATTCATGTATATGTGCACCCTACAAATATTGCTCTTTAGCATTCCTCCTCAGTTCCAGCATTTCTGTATGCATGAAAAATTTTGAAAACTTTTTGAAAATTATCGTTTATTGTACATTTTAATGTAATTTATAGCTTCAACTTCTGTATAAAATGTGTATGTTTCTGTTGGACATGGACAAATGAATGAATGAGTGAATGAATCAATCAATCAATCAATCAGTCAGTCTGTCAATCAATGAATCAATCTATCAATCATGTGATATCATTTGCATATCTTCATGTGTAGTCGCACCTCTCTATTTGGATAAATCATTCTACCGAAGAAAGCACTGCAATAGTAATGTAGCTGACAATATCCGTATAGTCATGTTCCCATGAAGTGATTGAGGCAGGATGTATTCATGTACATGTACTTTTACCCTGTGTATATATATATTTTTTTTTGCAGACAAGGTTTGCTACTTTTTCAAAATGGTCGCCGTCCAATCCGGTTGAGGGAAGGACGTCTGGACCAGTGTGTGGTCAAGATCCAAGGTTGGTCATCTTTCTTCCCTCTCACCCCCCCCCCCCCCAACTTACTAACCCTATACATCAAAATTCTACACATTATGGCTGCACACTACATGTACGTTTGGATATTTGTGTGGCTGCATATTCAGTTTCGTGAGAAATATATTTTGTGTTGTTTCATCCAACCAAGCTATATATTGAACATCGCAGTGTGTGATACCAGTCAAACATTTCGCAGATTACAGATATCTACAGGGGGGAAAAAAACCCAAACAAACATGTTTCCAAATTATGAAAGCCATCAAAATTACATGATTTTGTTTCAATTCACTGTTCAATTTTATGATTTTAACAAATTCAAGTAATTTTATACTTTAAGAACTGATGAAGTCAAGTTTATTTCCAAATTAAATGAGGCAAATTGATATTGCACTTTGATATTCTGTTGAAGGGTAAATTTATTCTTAATGAAATGGATGCTCCTTGCCTCTCTTGTCTTGATGGGAAAATTTTTGTGTTGTTACCAAGGTTTTGTTATTTCTTTCTCCAACCAAAGGGAGTGCCGGAATCCGTCATCCAGGCCACCATATGAATGGCCTGATGACATCACCAAATGGCCGGTAAGTGTACGCAAAATGTCAAAGTATGAGTTTTCTTCAATTTGTCTCCCTTTGTAAGAATGAAATCGTTCTTTCTTTTTTTTTTCCGACATGTCTGTTATAAATGTGAATCAGCAGTTGCAATCTTATAAAATTCATTTGTACAGAGAGAGAGACAAATTGAAGAAAACTCATGCCTCAATCTTCACCCCTCTGCTTCATAATCTTAAACACAAAACAGAATAAAATGACCAAAATGGAAAAGAAGAAACAAACAAATCAATGACACAGACCTTACAGCGGTAGTCAAACCAACACAATTTTCTACCCTCAGTGAAAAGGAGAAAACGAACACTACAATTTAACTCTTATCAAACTATCCACATTTCAAAAATGTTTTCAGCCAAAACTGTCCATGACAATATGTTCGGTCAGTGCTCCCAACTTTAACACATCAAAGTCAGGATAGTAACGAAGAGCTTTCAAGAAAACATGCACATGTTATGCATGCACCTCATGGGTAATGGGTGCTTTTGTCAACTCACTTCGGGCGTAGAATTGTTGGAGATAGCTAAATTTGCAATAAAGATGTTTGTCGCAACTCTGCCATTGACCATTTCCTGTGAGAGGGAAGTTTAGAATCTTCTTTTTTAATGCTATTTGTTATTTCATGACAGAATGAGGAATGTCTTTCGTAATCCCATCTGCTTCTGTTTGTTGTTTGTGTGTGTATTGTACCTCAGCTGTGCCTAGATCCGTTTGAGGTGGGCGTACAGCCACACACGCAGTGCGACGTGACGGGTCATCCGTGCTGTATCGGTATCCAGGGGGAGTGTCAGATTGTCAGTCGGGACTACTGCACCTTCGTCAACGGCTTCTACCACGAAGAGGCCACGTTATGTTCTCAGGTACTGCATACACCGAATATTTCAGAAAGTTTTTATCACAAATTTCGCATAAGTGACCATTCGCGAATTTAAAGACACACAAAAATATTGACTCTGATCCCCGACATGAATGCAACATGCATGCATACTTCTCCATTCAGTACTGTACTATGCATTTGCAAATTTAACCACTCGCAAAATCATTTGAATGAAAGTCCCGATTCGCAAAAAAAATTAGACTTGCTAAATATATGGCGTATACAGTAAGTTACCTTGCAAGCTACTATATGCGTCTGGCAAATGATGGGAGAGAAATCATCCCTACACGTTTATAAAGTTGATTCTGATGAATGCTATAAATTGAACAAGCAGAACTGGTACAGTGAAACTTTTCTGCAATTTCATTTTGCATTTTTCTGTGTGTGAAACTTTATTGAAATGTTCACTGTTTAGTTTGTTGGACGTAACGCTTTTGTAATCAGAGCCAGTTTAATCATCAAATGGAGTTCCCTTGTAGGATGTGGAAGTTGTGAGCTCTGTGAAGAGCATTTGCTTTTTCTGACCGATTAAAGGGGATGGCTAGTAACTGATCAGTGGGAATCAGTGGGAATGCTGAGGGATGATTGTTCCAATCCTTGTGGGATTCATTTAAGAGTACATTATATATCTACTGTTGTGTGAAATTCATTTGCTTCAGAACGGTCTCATATTCAAGTTATGTGCAAATTAATGCCCCATCACTGACCAGGCACGCTAACCTGGAAACATTAAACTGCACATTACTTGAATATGAGACCATTCTGAAGCAAATAATTTTCACACAACAATAAATATATAATGTACTCTTAAATGAATCCCACAAGGATTGGAACAATCATCCTCCATCATTCCACCTGATTCTCACTGATCAGTTACTAGCCATCCCCTTTAATCTTTCCAGCACTGTAACTTTTGAACTGTCCATCTGGGCCAAGAAGAATGGCAGTTGTGTGTGTAGCTGCTGTTCATTGGATATGAGATGCTGCAAGGTTGATGATCTACAGTACATAACTAGCTGTATGCAACAAGAATAATTTGGACATTCTTTCACTGATGGAACATAAGACTTGCCTGGTGCTATCCTGACTGATTCCCATATACTCTGGATCTTTTTGGTTTGCTGCAGTCTGAACTCTTGGCCTCTTGGTAGTTCTCAGCATTGACAATTTTGTGTTACATGAAGAATTGTTTCTGTGTGAAAATTTTGGTCAAAAATCTTGACTTCTCTGTTATTTGCATTCTTTAATTTGTTAGAATTAAGTTGTGCATTATGTTCTAGACTCCCTGCATTTGATAGGAAGTTTTTATGTTGGGAGATACCATTCAGCAGCAACCAATGAGCTTTCAGGATTTCTTGCTTGTTACCAAGGTAGATTCTCGTCTAGTGAGTACAGTACGTAACTCCTATGATGAGCCCTTTGATGCCATGATATGCTGGTCATATTTACTGCAACAACCTCTTCATTTAGTCCTCATGGGATTTGTGTCCTCTAAATACTACATGCAGAAGAGGAGTATAAAAATGTTTATGATTTGTTGTTACATGTTGACCACCAAGTTATCATGTCATTTTTCCAATTTTTCACATCTTCCTATCTCACCAGGTTTCTTGCTTGGATGATGTTTGTGGATTACTCAACTTCCTCAATCCGGATTATCCAGATCAGATCTACAGATTATGGCTGTCTCTCTTCCTCCATGCTGGGTGAGTGTATGTTTGTGTGTGCCATATGTCTGTCCATCTGTCTTTTTGTCTGTCTGTCTGTCTGGTTATATCTGATAATTTCTGCATGACATCTGGGCAGATTATGAGCTTTCTTCTGTAGTAAGAAATCAGTTGAGGTCTGAGGGATTGATGTTTTTTGAGTGTTTGTGTGTGTGTGTGTGTGTGTGTTTTCATAGTTGACCACGATGAAACCTCTGCATAAGCCCAAAGGGTGAGTGAGATTCTTGATTGTGCAGTCATACAATGAGAGATGTGTGTGTACCGTTGGTATTCAAATTTCTCTTCATACTTAATCTCCCTTAATCTTTTCTTGTGTGATTAGCCATCATTTTGTTCTTTTGGTGTGTTTGTTTTTATTTGGGTCAAAAGTAAAACTTAACTTTGATGATGAATGTCGGCAGTGATGTGTGTGCTGACTCACCCACTCAGATATCATATGATATATCTTTTATTTTTTTATTTAGCCATTGATCTGCATGCAATTTTTTTTTTCGTATATAACATTCATTGATTCCTTTTAGAATTTAAGTTATGTGTCTTTTGTTGTTGTTTGTGGTGGTGTTTTTTTTTTTTTTTTGCCTTTCCACTTTTACTTTAATTGATCGTGAATCTTTTGAGCTATGAATCCACCTGTCCATTATTGTATATATCTGTGATTGCCATTATCCTTCGATTAATCATTTTGGTGCATAATTATCTTGGTCTGCTGCAGCATCTTCCATTGTGTGCTGAGCTTCATCATGCACATGACCATCCTACGAGACTTGGAGAAGCTGGCTGGCTGGCTCAGGATCGGCATCATCTACATCTTCAGCGGCATCGGGGGCAACCTCACCAGTGCAATATTCATCCCCTACCGGGCTGAGGTGAGTCCCCTCCCCACTCCCCCCACTCCCCCTCTTCCCCCTCCCCACTCCCCACAATGTCAAGACTTTCACTATCACAACATTACTTACCAAGCAAATGTTTTCATCTTAATCATGAACTGCTCTCGCTATTAAATGGTTGACATGTATGATGCAAGGTCATAGAGATGAATATCCAATGACCCAAATATGAACTGCGTGCAGTTTGCTGTGTGTAATGCTTTGTTGCATCAGTCAGTTACTCAGTATGGGCAGTCAGTCTGTGGCTAAAACCTTCGCTCTGATGCTAAGCCATGTCAGAACTTGTACCATTTAATTCTACCACCATGCCACATAATATAGCATATTTCACAATTATTCATGTGAATGCTGAAAGTGGAATCGAGCCCTCAAGCCCATTCATATTTTGGTCGTGTAAAATACCAACTAATACATACTTCGAGCTTCATCCTTACACAAATTGTTTTTGACCACATCCCTTTACTAAAATCTCACCCCTCTTGGAGCTGCAAGTTTTCATGTGACATATATAATTCCCTATCGCTCTCTTTCTGTCTGTCTCCCCCACTTTCTATCTATCTATCTATCTATCTATCTTTCTATATAACTTTCTTTCTTTTTTCTTGCTTTCTATCTTTCTGTCTATCTCTCTTATCTATCTATCTATCTATCTATCTGGAAATCTATCTATCTATCTATCTGTCTATCTCTCTTATCTATCTGTCTATCTATCTATCTATCTGTCTATCTGTAAATCTATCTATCTATCTATCTATAAATCTATCTATAAATATCTATAAATCTATCTATAAATCTATCTATCTATCTATCTATCTATCTATCTATCTATCTGTCTATCTCTCTTATCTATCTGTCTATCTATCTATCTATCTGTCTATCTGTAAATCTATCTATCTGTCTATCTATCTATCTATCTGTCTATCTATAAATCTATCTATAAATCTATCTATAAATCTATCTATAAATCTATCTATAAATCTATCTATCTATCTATCTATCTATCTATCTATCTATCTCTTGTGTAGGTGGGTCCTGCTGGAGCCCAGTTTGGTCTCCTGGCCTGCCTGGTGGTGGAAGTCTTCCAGAATTGGCAGATCCTGCGTTCTCCAGGGATGGCGCTGCTGAAGCTGCTGGCCATCATCACAGTCCTCTTCCTCCTCGGCCTCCTCCCGTGGATCGACAACTTTGCCCACCTTGGCGGCTTCGTCTGTGGCATCTTCCTCTCCTTCATCTTCCTCCCCTACATCTGCTTCGGCGAGTTCGACCGCAACCGCAAGCGCATCCAGATGGTGGTCTGCGCTGTGCTGCTGGCGACGTACTTCGCCGTCGGCTTCACGCTCTTCTATGTGCGGCCGATCACGGAGTGCTCATGGTGTCTGTACTTCAACTGCGTGCCCATCACGGAGGACTTCTGCAACGACATGAACGTTAAACTGGAGGACCCTTCACTACCGCCGCCCTAATGAAGAATAGATATTAAAAAAAAAGAAAATCGATGGGGCTTCCCCTGGCCCCGCCCGTCTTGTGTGGAGACATTGTCCAGCTCAGACTGAGAATTCAAATCATGGCACTAGCAACCAAGTGGCTCTGCAGGACATTCAGACAAAAAATCTGGCATGTTGTGTGATGGTAATAGTGGTCACATGTTGTTCCCAAGTTGTCACCGTAAGACGTAGCAGTGTACACCATACCTGCAGTGTGTTCAGTTGGAAGTCTTTAGGACCCCAGGTTTTCGTGTTGCTGCCCCGAAATCGAACTCACCTTTCGAACAGTTTGCCCTGGAGCTGCATCACACAGGCTCGCAGCAGTTCCAGCAATTCCCGCACATCGTGCAACAACTTCTACCAGTGTTGCAAGCAACTTCTGGATGGTCCTACTGCAATATTTGAGTTTTCTTGATGAGATACAGAGCAGGAGAACCAAGGGTATATTTTGTTGGAGGAAGACATTATCACCAGGGTTGCCTGAACATGGTGCCTGGGGTATGGTCACCACCTTTCAGGGGAACTGCGTTGACCACGGCAGGAGTATGATGTCCAGTGGTCATTTGCCACGACATATTTGCATTAATATCTAGACATTTGCATTTCTTCACATGTAGTTGCCTGCATTTCTCCTCGCTTGCCCCTTGTCTATGAGATCAAAAGAATGATTTCTTTTTAATGTTGGAGAAATTTAATAGAGCTAAAGCATGTTTGGCACCGCAAATTTTCATCTGCACACAACCCTCTTGATGCCATAATCATTTTTAAAAAAGAATGCTTTTAGATTTTTTCTGTTTTCAAATATTTTAGCCAGAGCCCACTGTAGACAATGCCTCGTATCCATTTGCACTCTGGGATAGAAAGGCACCCAGGGCTTAGTGGGATGCAATACATTCAATGTTTTCATATATGACCACGGTTTAATATACATTTTAAACCCTCCATTAAAGCCATTACATACTGGTGGCTAGTAAGAACGTGCCTCTTTTTATCGCAAGTAAGCTGTTGTTCTAGGCCATCAGATTTTAGGAAGACCATTTTTTCATACTTTTATACCATTTTAGATTGTAAATGAGATGTGTAAATGTAATTTTAAAGTCAGTATGAATCAATTGATCCCGACCTACTTATTGAAGAATTTATTGAGTGCAGCTGGTACCATGATGGTAAAAGAAAATGCAGTCTTACCCCACTGCCTGATTGTGGCAAAAGGAAGCAAGTCACAAATCGTTCCAGTCAGAGTGAAGGATGTGTATAGGCTGGACTTAGCATGTTCCACTCGGATTCCAAGTGTATAGGTGGGCGAAAAGGGACACTCCTGACGGATATCAAAAATCCAGATGTTGTCACATTGCACTGGTGTCAATGTGAATGACAGATGCATTGTGCTCATTTATGAAGAGGGATAGCATTTTGTTTCTAACTTGCTTCCTTTGTTTGCTGCAATAGGGCAGTATTTGGTTCATGCAGTGTAAGAAGAGATGAATGCTGCTCCTGAGTGTAACTAGACCTTTCCTCTTTTGCCATGGCAACCCGCAGACTTGTACCTTGTCCATTGTCTGTGAGAACCAAATGTGCCATGTATTCAATGCATGAGGAAATTACCAAATTTCAGAGATAAATAGTGAAGCGTCCCATAACTTTATTAAAATTCCTAGTTTTGGCAGTGTAGTAAAGGAACCATGACTTAATTTTAATTATTGATGTGCTCTCCATTTTCATGTGGCATAATAATGATTATTGCAATTGCAGAATATGTTCAAGTTGGGGGAGGGGGGAGGTAAAAATATGTAGCAGTTTTGTGCAAGATTTCACATTTGCATTGACACTGTTACTTTAATCTGTTTAATGTATTAAAGAGAAAAGCACTGGAATCACAAGAAAGATTTCACAAAGAGCACTCCATGTTCCACGGACTTGATTCACATGCTTTTAGCTCCTCTATCATTATCAAAGTTGTTTGAAATTTTGTGATTGGTCTGGCCTGATTTGTTCCAATCTCTCAGGGATGAAAGGGGAACCTTCTTCTTTTTAGCTCACCTGAGCCAAAGGCTCAAGTGAGCTATTGCGATCGCCCTTCGTCCGGCGTGCGTCGTGCGTCGTGCGTCGTGCGTCGTGCGTCGTCCGTCGTCCGTCGTCTGTCGTCCGTCGTCCGTCGTCCGTCGTCCGTCGTCCGTCGTCCGTCGTGCGTCGTGCGTAAACTTTTTACATTTTCATCTTCTTCTTGAAAACCCCAAGACCGATTTTCATCAAACTTGGCAGGTAGCATCCCTAGGGGGTTAGGAACTCAATTTGTTAAAATGGGCACCATGCCCCACCCAGGGGGCCCCCAGGGGGGCCCAAACCCCCCAAAATTAAGGAATCTGTAAAAATCTTCTTCTCTAGAACCAGAAGTGATAGAGCTAAGTTAATACTATGAGTTAGTACATTGATGACTGTAGTTTCAAGTTTGTTCATGGCAGAATCAGGGGTGCCCCCCTTGGGACCCAGGGGAGGGGGGTGGGGAAGGGTTCTAATGGGGCCTAAATTGTACATTTTCATCTTCTTCTTGAGAACTCCATGACCCATTTTCACCAAACTTGGCAGGTAGCATCCCTAGGGGGTTAGGAACTCCATTTGTTAAAATGGGCACCATGACCCACCCAGGGGGCCCCAGGGGGCCCAAACCCCCCAAAATTAAGGAATCCGCAAAAATCTTCTTCTCTAGAACCAGAAGTGATAGAGCTAGGTTAATACTATGAGTTAGCACATTGATGACTGTAGTTTCAAGTTTGTTCATGGCAGAATCAGGGGTGCCCCCCTTGGGACCCAGGGGGGGGGGGGGGGGGGGGGGGGGGGGGGGGGGGGGGTGAGGAGGGGTCCTAATGGGGCCTAAATTGTACATTTTTATCTTCTTCTTGAGAACCCCATGACCCATTTTCACCAAACTTGGCAGGTAGCATCCCTAGGGGGTTAGGATCTCAATTTGTTAAAATGGGCACCATGCCCCGCCCAGGGGGCCCCCAGGGGGCCCAAACCCCCCAAATGAAGGAATCTTTAAAAATCTTCTCTAGAATCAGAAGTTATAGAGCTGAGATAATACTATGAGTGAGTACATTAATGACTGTAGTTTCAAGTTTGTTCATAGGAGATCCAGGGGTGCCCCTCTTGGGGGTAGGGGGGGGGGGGGGTGGTTGGAAGGGTCCAAATGGGGGCCTGAATTGTACATTTTCATCTTCTTCCTGAAAACCTCATGATGGATTTTTGTCAAACTTGGCAGGTAGCATCCCTAGGTGGTCAGGATCTCAATTTATCAAACTGGGCCCCATGCCCCACCCAGAGGGCCCCAGGGGGCCCCAATTCCCCCAAATTAAGGAATCTTGAAAAAAATTGGGCCCTTATTGTACATTTTCATCTTCCACTTGAGAATGCCTCGTCAAATTTTGGTGGAGCTGTGAATAATTTAGATTAGTGACTGCGTGAAAGGTAAACTTGCGATACTCAGGTGAGCGCTAGACCCGCGGGTCTCTTGTTCCTCCTAATGTTTCTTTTTTGTCTTTAGCTGTTTTGGTACAATCTTGAAGTTATTCAAATAAATGATTTTGATTTTTCGACTCCAGCCCGAGTATGTATGCCCAGGATTTTTTGTCACGGCTTCTAGTAAAACACTAATCAGTGCTTATTTATGTCGATATAGGGCAATCAGTTGCAATAATCTTTAAGTTTGCGCTGCAGTGCTGGCATTCTTCAGAATTACATTTTCTTTGACTGGAACTGACCGGTGCATTTTTGTAGGAAGTCGACATGCTGTTCAATGTTGAGGGAATCTTAGTAGTGCCACCGCGCCTCGGGGCTATCATTTTCTGATATGCTTTCACTAGGGTTACTGGTAACTTTTAGTCATAAGTCTAATCTAAATTTTTCTACTTCAATACGAGTCATGCTGTAAAACTCTGATACAGGATTTGGCGTGTCCAGGAAACACAAAAACAGAGATTGATTCATTTGTTGTGGGTGGGGTGGGTGTAAATCTATTCTCTTCATCATTATATGTTGTGTATAGCATACATGAAGTATTTTTTTCATCATTTTTTAGTGACCTGTAGTTTGTTTTGTTGTCATTGAAATTCCATTCTTATGTTGCTTCCTGATTGGAAAACACTAGATAGCTTTGATATATCTTGCCAGTTATTGGTACTAGGACAATGTGAGTGAAAGGATATAATGATTTTTTAGCTAACTTGAGAAGAGGATTTAAAAAAAAAAAAAGGTGCAGATATTCAAAGTCCCATAATTTATCTTATTCTTATGAGTTTCCATCCTTTTCTTTTTCTTAGCAAGGCTTTTAATATGGTGGCATCAATGTGTTTGCTTAAAAACTGCACTCACTTTTGATTTACAACTGGCTAACAGTGTAAGAAATTCTTGATGATCAGGTTTCAGATACATGTGTCAATGTAAAGATTGTTATTGGCCACAGACTTATGAAAGATTTTCTCTCTTTTTTTTAAACGGCATTTTGAATGAGATAGAATTGTAATGCAAGTATTTTTACATCAATATTCTTCATGAAAACAACCACCACATTTTTAAAGAGTAATAATTGATGAATTTTCAGATCCCAGAATGTGAGAGATAAAGAACTGATTTACAATATGTATGTCTCTCTGTCACTGTGTACCTTATATCGTAACCTTTTAAAGACTCATCCAGAGTATACTCGGGCAGGTGTCTATGGGAAATGCGTGGGGTATAGCAGAATCATCTTGTACTCAACAGGTTAATCACTCCCCATTTTTTAGCTTCTTCTTTCCTTTCTCTGTTTTCTGTTCATCCTTCTCTCCATCCCATTAGGTATTTGTCTAATTGTCCATTCATTATTCTTCCTCTATCACTGAATCACATCTATCTCTATCTATCTATCTATCTATCTATCTATCTATCTATCTATCTATCTATCTATCTATCTATTTCATGCTTGCGGGCACTCTATACTATCTGCATAATCTTGTCTGAGTTTGATTACCACATACATCTGTAGTTATGCTGGAGCAAGACAGCTACCATTGTGTTGTGTGGCAGTGACCTTCTGTAAGTGAAATACAGTGGTGCTGATTATCCAGACCACTGTTTAGAAGCAGAACGGCGCTAAAGTCCCCAGTCTGTGTGCAGCATTCATGCTGGTAGTGAACGTCATATAAATGTGAGAATTACAATATGCAAAATTGGTGCTGTTTTGTGTGAAAGGATAGCAATTGAGATGATTGTTTCCAAGTGTCAGACTTATTTAAAGTCTGCATTGGAGACTAAGTCAATTAACGTGACCTTTGACATGGGTAAGATGGGGGGGGGGTCGTACTGATGTAAGTATTGCATTGATGGTTGATGTTATGTGTTTACAAGTTCATGTAATGATTGATATTGTTGAAATATTTATATATGCATCAGTGTATGGTTGCCATATTATGATGACTTTATGTATACATTAAATGAACATGTGCAATTTATTTTACTGTGTAAATAAAGACCTTTCCATCTTTTTTGGAATAAAAAAAAAGAATGAACGAAATATTGGATTTCTTGTGTGCTTTATTCAGAATGTGGTCCTTTCAATCAGTTTTATAAACTTGTATGTGAAATAGCAAGCATAGTTCATTTTCACCATGAAACAGGATATGGACATACTCATCAAACTACACCTTGCTATCCTTGATTTCTATTAATTTAAGTCATTTGACTTTATTCAAATCACCAGATTAAACACAATTTAATTCCTGACAGGAAAAGACATAACTAACATGGTGGGAGAGTTGCCTGAATATTGTGTGCGTATCAAGGCTTTGGTGGCATCTTCATAGTGATAGGGTATGGAGGCAGGAGTGCCAAAAAAACGGAAGAAATTAAGTTCAGGATTTAGAATTAATTAACATTGTAGGCAATGATGGAAATCAAGAAGATGAATATTAAAGAAACTGACATGATGGCTGATTCCAATGTATGCTGTATTTAATGATCCAGTAATGTGTGTTTGTTTGTGTGGTAGTGTGTGTGTAGGTGTGTTTGTGTGTGCTGCTAAAGAAGATTTAGCCAAGTACTGTTCTGTCTTACAACAATATTGAAAGACAGAGGGTCTACATTATTACATTGTATTACACCTAACAATTATCAGAGAATGTACAACTAAGCAAATGTACTACATTATCAACACGGGTAAAATGTTTGTTAATTGTGTATACAGTGGAATCCCTTTATAACGAAGTTCTCGGGACCAGCAGTTTTCTTTCGTTAATCAAAATTTCGTTATACCCGAACAAATAATAAAAAAACGCAGAGTGGACAACATTGCAGCCCGAATTTTTACTTCGTTGTATCAGGAATTTCGTTACAACCGTATTCGTTATAACGGGAGTGCACTGTATACACCTGTACACTTTGTATATGTCAAGCGTGAGACTGCAAAGGCACTCAACTCTAAATAAGAACCTTTGTACTTTGAACTACTATGACCACCAGCATTGAGCAGCAAATGTGCTGAGATGTGCGAAGTTATGACAATCATTTTGCATTGGTTTGTGAGCATCACATTCAAAATCGATATAAGTCTGTAAAACTAACGTCTTCAATAGAACTACAGTAATAGGAACATTCAACAAAGAATAGTTCTTGCATTCCTTGTTTGCACGTGTTTGTACTACCAATTGCTGAAGTAATTTACCGTTGGTGTTTACATCGTCATTAACGGTATTATCTCACTTTTTTCTTCTCTGACAATTTAAGTACTCGGAGGAACAAATGAATTCTAATTTTTTTCATTTTCACACCTTTTTCTCGCTACCCTAAAATGTCACAAAATGTTCGGCACCTTTTGCTTGTTGATATTAGTGCTCAGCTATTAATGCTTGGCATGGGCCAGAATTTTTTCCAGCAAATTAACAAAACAGGTAGGGGCCATCTACGAATTGCAATGCTTGCGTAATTATACACAGAATACACACACATAAACTTGTTTGCTTATGATAATCCAAAGTGATCGTGTGTCCTTTCTCTACTTTCTTTTCTTTATATAATTCACCCATTATCGTTCTGTGTATGTTATCCGAAACCTACAAAGTTTTTCATGATGTTCACTCGTCTATGCAGCCATGTAAAACCTTAATCACCAAGTACAGGTACTTCTACTTTACCATTCTTTTAGTTAATGGTGATATTCTCCAGTTATATTTTACTCCACTGACATAGGCCCTAATAAATACAGGCGAACCCTGTTAAGGAGATAGTCGGGACCAGTAAGCATTATTTTTTTCGTTAAAACGAATTGCTAAAATGGACAAAGTAAATGGAGAAAAATAAAAATAATGACATTTTTACCAGACAAATCCCCTCGTTACAACAAAATCTCGTCAGAACGGACAAAGTAATGACATTTCTACATCACAAATCTCCTAGTTCCAACTAAATTTCGTCAACACGGACCTTACCGAACAAATCTCATTCTAATGAAATCTCCTTGTATCCGTGCTCGTTATAACAGGTTTTGCCTTTAGCCAATCTGTCAATCAATACATTGCCTGCGTAGATTCAATAATTCCTGTATAAAGTCTATGCGGGATTTTGAAATCTCGTATGGAAGGGGTTAAAGAGCACTCTTCAGGCAAGCGATGACGTCGGGTCGTTGTCATTCTCTTCATCTGACATGACGTCATCATACAGATCGTTGAAAGCCGTCACGTCTTGGAGTTTGGTGCTGAGGCCCTCTTTGTCGGCCAGGGTGCGGAGAAGGTCGCTCTGTTGCTTCTGTATGAGCATCATTGTGGCAAGTCTGGGGAAAGAAAGCAAAAAACAAAAACAAAAACAAGAGGAGCTTACATAGAATGTATCAGTGTGTAGTCAATGATGGTTCAAATCATGTACCAAATTTTAAACTACTGAAACAAAACAGGAGTATAGCTATGATATCATATCACCAACTGATAGGTCTTATGTAATCCAATTTGGCTGTTATGTTAACATTCTCCTTGAATAGGCCTACTTGGAAATGTGCTTTCACGGCAACGTAGAGAAACCGCGTTAAGACTCCATCCATGACTTTTCTCATTAGAACTCTGTCCCATATTGTTTTTTGGTTGTTGTTGTTTTTTTTCTCAGAAAACTGTAATCTCATGCGCAGAATGTAACGTACAGTAGGCCCCTACTCCGAGCTGGCAGGCTTCTTAACATTCTCCACCACCGTATCCATGAGCCATTGTCATCGTATACAAACGAGTGGGTAGTGAGAACGACAGGGTTAGATAGTTTCTGGGATTCATAGATAAGGTCTCCGATATCGCAAGAGATTTCAGATGAAAACCTCACTGCAGCTTGATGATAATGGAATCAAAAGTATTTATCAAATGATCCTAATCCATTCATATATTATTTACTGCCTCATATTCGGATTGATATTATGGTTTCCAGTCAAACCATAGTAGGGTAGTAATTTCTTTTCCTTTACAGTTCGCATCTGGCAAATTTATGACAATATGAATGTAGCATAGTGGTTGGTCTAAAGCGACTGCTCGCTAAAATCCGAGATGTGCCTTCACATCATAATCGATTATTATGCTGCTTCTAACAATGACTTTATCATCTAATGCTTAGGACCTATATCCCGTCTACTTCTTCACGAAAATGTGCCCCCCAAAAAAATCATAAGATCATAATATCAGCGTTGAAGATCAAAGATCATACTAAATCTCGAAAATTTGAAACTCTTTGAGATATCCAAAATGATGTAGCTGGAAAACTTGTATATCTATACTCTCATGATATTACTTCAAACACAAATTCTGAATGTATGAAACTTCATACGAGTACGACGGATGTACTCGACTTACGTGCTCTTTTGCCGCTGCAATTCGGCCAAGACGTGCTCGGCCGTTCTCGGGTCAGACTTATCGTCCCTTTCGACTAGTGCGTCGTTTTCATCAGGGAACAACTGAAAAAAAATCAAAAGCATTTCAAACGTCATCCTTTGTTTCATGTGATTTTCGTATGTTTTATTTGTTTTTGTTTCATTTATTCATGAGCTAATAGCATGATGATATAAATGTTTGTCAAATAAAGAGTAATACGTAACCATTCACACTCTTTTCGAATGTTTTTGAAGAAAGAATGCTAGTCTGGTCTGCCAGTCAAATTTGTCAAGTTAGGTGCGGTAAACCGTGAGCGTCGTGTTCGTCTCTATTTCTTAGTTAATTAATTCTTAATTATAGGGTATGAGAAATCCGGTTGTGAGCAGACTTGTCTATCCCTTTGCCAATAGTACTTGAAATATTATTGTTACTATACAAATTTGTGTGCTAGACGAATCATTATGTAGAAAATACATCTCTTTACATATGCGTTCGCTGAATTTACACAAACATGGTGGAGGAATTATCCTCTTCCATATTCCAAGAGGACTTACCCAAGAGAGGTACTTCCCGCCCCGGGGCTTCACCGTGACTACGTTCTCAGGCTGGTAAAGGATTCTCTGCATACAACGAGGCCACTTAACTTCCATGTGATAAACATAGTTCGCCTGCACAGGGTTTGAAGCGCGCGAAGCAATATTAATATTTATAGTGTAACTCCACTACTCCGTCATTACCAACAGACTTTGACGAAGAGAATGAATACCAGATAACCAGAATGGTAAAAGGTTCGTCTATAAAATCAGGCATTTGTTTTGTTTTGTTTTGTTTTGTTTTGTTTTATTCGTTTTTAATACGGTTTAAAAACAGACAAAACGAAATATTCTGTGGAACGGTTGTTATGTTTTCATTTGATTTGCAATAAAACCGAAATTAAATTGAATTGAATTGAATTGAATTGAATCGATTTGAAATTCCGTGTTTTACTTCCTATCTAAACGTCTCTTGTCATCTCCCAGACTCAACGAAATAATAGTCTTTTTTGTTGTTCTTATTGTTGGTATAATCATTGCTTTATATTGTGATCATTATAATTGTTTTGTGCATGCTAGCGTCATATCATATCAGTATATCATAATATTGTGCCACTGTTGAACGTGGAACAGTTTACCCAGCACCAATATAGAAAAGCAATGGAAATAAGAGAAGTAAAAACAAAATACCTGCATAGTATTTCTCCTGATAAACGCTTTCTTTTTGATCCCGTCAATGTCACCAACAGCGATACCGATCTAGATATTCGGAGTAAAGTAAAATATGACACATTTCAGCGGCCAGTAGGTAATGAAATAATTTACATGCGATTTTTTTTAATCATCATTATCATTATTATTTGCAAGTGCATCAGAACATTATATATTTCCATCTGTTTTGTATGTCACTGTTCATGTAATTTTTGTTTTTAAAATATATACGCTTTCCTAGATACGCGTTTTGACGATGCCGATCCTTGTAAACTCACCAAATCATTTCATAAACGAACTATCTATTCAATGATATTAAGTAAATAGGAACTGTAGATAATTATTCTGAAGCACATTTCTTTTCGTGTACATAATGCTGTTCAAGTTTGGATCCTTGGAAGTCTCTGACTACTACAGGGCGTCTAGTTCACAAAGTGAAGGCCACTCGAAGAGATTTTTCTCCTCAGTACCATGTAGGGGGAACCCGGGGCAAGAAAGTGGACCAAAAATGTTTGTCCAGCCAAAACGGGAATTCAAAGCAGAGTAAAGCAATATTTTTTGTTTATACTATTACCTGAGGACTACCGCTAACAAATGGCAGTAAAATTTGTTTTCAAATTATCAGTTTTATCAATTACTGTGAATTTGAAAAAAGTATGAAAATTCCACTTTGCCCCAGACCATTGGGGCAAAGTGGAATACAAAACGCAATGCATGCGACGTGCGTAGAAACGCAACAAATTTCATTTTCCCCACAAGCCCATTAGTTAACATGTTCAGTCAGTCCGCAGCGCGTGCGATAATGAGGCACGAACGACAATTTTATTCAGAATCACGTTTGCGCAGTTTGTGCCCTTGAGACTGACGAAATTTCGCGATACTTTGCGAGAGTTTTTGCAGAGGTCGCTATAACAGCTTTCATAGCTTTCGCAGTGCATTGTTTGACCCAGGATGGTTCGGCAGGTTATAGAGCTGATTATGCTCATTAATTTGATACCTAATTTCCCTATTTTTGATCTCAATATAGTAGTCCATTTTAGCATCAAAGTAAACGATTATTTTGCCAGTGTTTAAGAAGCTTTTAGATCATAGTTTGATGTTTTGCTAGTTCCTGACTGGTATTGAAAATAGATCTCCGTAATTTCTTCGATTTCACAATCGTGAAACTTGACCGAGTATGATCAATTAAAAAACGAAGAGGGGCACCATTTTTAAGGCTGTGAATTTTGCTGTTGAAAACAAGGCAAATTATGTTTTCTTACCGGAAGTGGGGTAGTGAATGAACACGCGTGGAGTGTGTTGTTGATACCCAGACAATGGTCGTGGACAATGACCAGGATTTGAATGCTTCATGAGGAATTCCACTATCGCAGCTAGTCTTTGTTCATTCTGAAATGTGGTGTGTGCAAGCACATGGAAACATGCTTACTTCTTTCATGTGCATGCATTTCACCCTGTGTCAAGAATTCAGACTAGCAGTGCTCAGGGCAATCCACATGAATAATTGATAAAGCATTCATGTGCCTTGCAGCAGAGCTCGGGACAGGTGGTAGCCAGGTCCATTGTTCAGGGTCATTGTAAAGTGCACACTCACATACACATCACTGGTTTCTGTGTAAAGTTCAAGTTTTGTATAGAGAGCGAAAATTCGATCACAATCTGGAACCTAACATTTAAAAAAATCATGGATTTCATGAAACTAATATAGGCTTTCATTTTCAAATTACCTCCAACTCAATTGTACACTATTCAGCTATTACTCATATCAATGACACTTCTATCTGATACATAGTTTTTGAACTCACAGCATTGAGTCAGCAGCCAATGGATACTACGCAATGCGACACACCGCGTCTTGCGACGGATTTCGACCAATCACAGACCCAGAATTCCGGTGCGAACGCGAGGATAATCTTTTTAAACTCGACGCTAGACATGTCTCTGAATTTTGCTAGTTCCTGACCCGTATTGAAATGAAGATGAGAAAACTTGCCCTTATTGTGATACTATATACTTTAGCGGACATAGTCTTCACCATATTTTAGAGGGGCATGAAAGATTTCAGGTTAGTTATTTGGCGTCAAACGTGAAGGAATATTTTTGAATACAATACCGAATTCGAGAGAGATTTTGATATTCTATATTCTTCTTGTCCGTTTTATTTTGATCATGAGCATATTTGCTAATGTTTTCTCTTTCAGTCGATATTAAAAGTGTCGAAAACTGACAAGAAATACTCGTTCTACACGGATTTATTCATGACCATGTATCTGCTCATTACGTATGCAAGCACCGCTCAGCCGTGCATACGACTTGAATAAATACGTGCGTTTTCGCTCACGCTGCGGACTGACTGTGTTCCACCTTGCCCCGTCCACTTTGCCCCAACCATGTATAATTTTCCCATCGTGCATCACTCTGACGTTGGCCAATAATTGTTAGCCCTGATATCACGATTTATGGAAGCTTATATTACTTTGTATTACTTTATATGGAAACAAAATCATTTTGAACTGAATTGAATTGAATTGAAATCCATGCGTTGTTGTTACCATGGTTTCCGAGATACTATTTCAGATAAGCATGATAATTTGGCATAAAATATATAATCATCAAATTGTTGGTTTTGAGGTATGCAAAACAGATATTTTCCCTAAAGACACACATACAATTATTTATTTACACAGCTCTGATATCAAAAGATGGAGCATCCCTAGAGGGATCTTAATGCATGAACTTAAGATTCAAGACTGAATATAGGTTTAATGGGGGTGTTCCACTTTGCCCTGTGTTCCTCTTTGCCCCAGGTTCCCCTACTCATCAAGCTCTTTGAGGCCCCTGCATCACCTGTGCATGTCACTACAAAGTCACTTCGCAACGAGCACGTCAAATAATATCTCACGCCGTTATTATACTCATAACAATACCTACGTGTATCTTTTTGTTTGATCACATGACGCATCATTATTTTTGCAACTTACCGTTAAGTTGTTGATGACGACTGGCATAATGAGGAGAAATATGACAAATAGAGCGTAGATTGTGAACTCAAACGGTGACAGGTCGACGTCCTCCGCAAAGATGTCGCCCTTGTTGATTTCTCCCAGCATCATGGTCAGTACGGACAGGAAGGCCATCGGCATGTTGGAGAAGGCGTACTTCGGGGGGGGGGGGGGAGGGGGGAGGGGGAGGAGGAGGGGGAGGGGGAGAGAAAAGATTGTCAAAAATGATCAAGAACAAACTTATGTCTATTAACGTCTATTCATATAGAGGGGCTAATGGGGGGGGGGGGAACGGATCGTCAAAAGTGATCAGCAACGAATTCTGGCGATATCTGTATTTTTTCTTCTTCTTCTTTTTAATGTTATTTTGGTTTTGCATTATACCCTTATGTTATTGTATTTTCTAGCTTTCTTGTATAGATAGCACCAGTGCGCATATAAAAGCGCCAAAGATAAGTGCAATTATAGGCCTAACTATCATCATTAATCGTGGTTTATATTATAGAGTATAAGTGTGTCTGAGTATGCAGTGGTCAATGTAATCAATACTATCAATGCGTGGAAAGCACATCATTGCATTGCAGTGCACATCAATGCAATGTCATATCTATTGTGTGTATTGCGCGTAGGAAAGGAAATCTTGTGACTAAATGATTTAAAGGATGCCTTTCCACAAAATTTCATTTTCTAAATAAAAAGTATGCATTCCCTCGACTTGCTACTGACACGTGTTAAGGTATGTTCCCCCTGCTTTCCGAAAGAGGTGAGTCAAGCGATCTTTCATTTTGCCAAAAAATATGAAGAAAATAATAACACTTATCAGCTTATGTTGAATTCTGGTTATATATTCCCTATATTATAGAACTTTAAAAATAAGCTAGTTTAGGTTGTAAGCTAGCCCCGAACAGTCAGTATTTGTGACTGAAAAACGGCGAACAGATAAGAAAGTTCAGACCAGATCACATAATAATACTTATCCTATAATGAATATGCAAATGAGTGAGCTAACCATGTCGTACCTTCACAATTTTGCATTTTATCGTGTACAAAAAAAAAAAAAATTCTGTCATTGAAGTCTGAAACATGACGTTATTCCTGCCATGGTTGAATAACTTCAGAAAAGTGATCAGTTAGACATATGAGGATTTGAGCCTCAGGCATAATTGCGTTTGAATGAAAAAACAGGACATTTCAAAATTTTACATGTATGTACAAACTATATATGGTAAGTTGTGAGGGAATTAATGACATGCTCACTTTGCCATTTGCATAACTGTTTCCCCCCAAAATAGCGAAACTTCAAAATGTCATAACTTCCTTATTTTTCACCCGATTTCGATCAAATTTATATCGTTGAACTCGTAATGTTTTTCTCTTTCTTATCAGACTAAATTAGGCCTATATTTGGACTGGATTTTCCCATTAAATGCACAGTACTGACGTTGCATTAGGACTTTAAACACGAGAAAGTGCAATGTAGGCCTACATAATTATAATCATTGGGCCATCAGGTGCTAGCCGTCAAACTCTCTATAAAAAAAAGAGTGGTGACAAATAATGACATTTACACAAATTGGCTTGTAGACCAGATGGAAATTAGATCTATATGAATTACACTATGGAAATAGACAAAGTGATTATTGGACCTAGTGAAGTATAGATTAGTAGACATAACAGTAATTAGACCAGCCGTATTAGACCACATGAACGTAGACTAGATTAGATGTAGACAGAAAACAGACCGAATTGTATTAGACGGAATGAGGCAAAAACAACGTAGACGAGATGCCAAGTAGATTATTTGGCCAGTAGACACAATGGCAATTAGCCAAAATGGGCATCAGACGAAATGATGATTAAACCAACCATTGCCAATTGGCTATTATAGTCCAAATTGATAATAGACCAAATTGGTTTAGCCATATTGGTGTTAGACTATCTGTGAATTAGACCACCTGGCATTAGACTAAGTGACAATAAGCCTATGATTATATTTGGGTATGGAAGGTTAGTCCTATGAACACATACCATTCTTACCATGGTGCCAAGGCACATGTTGAATGACACGCTAAATGCGATGATGAACATCACGTAAACTGCCATGGCCTGATTTAGAAAGAGAGAAAGAAAAAAATAGATATATATATAGAGAAAAAAAAAATCCTCGAATGTTTTCTAAATTCGATACATGAGGACCTACAGTCCACGAGGTTACTATACACAGCCCACAGTCGCTGTAAAATTCATAACAACAATGTCAAAGTATCAACAAGTTGTAAATGCAAGAGAACATCATCATGTTCTTATCATTGTACTTGTGCAGTCATGGTCATAGTCATACTACATTCATTTCCCTTCATATTAATTTTAAACAAAGAGTGTCACTGTACAAAACATAGCACGAGAAAAGAACAAACAATATGAAGATACATATTCTCAAGACATCGAAATACAATATAATAATGATATAAACACACTTACATTCATGCAATATAAACTTGTATTCATGCATGTACAAGTGAATCGGTAGCGATTAAAAACTTCAAGACGTTAACAATGTTCATAGAACACTAATCTTTCGCCTATGCCATAGTTGGATTGTTAACCATTTAATCTCCAAACCTATAGCAACACAATATTTTTGATTAACAGCCAGACTTTATAACAGTATGCCTAAAATATAGTATTTCCCCCTTTCACCGAATAAAATTTGTGTTCATCACAGGGTGACACGGCATTTGCTCCTGCGACAATTGCTCCGGTCTTATTTTCCAAGCATGTTCAAGGACTTAGGGTTAGCCTTAGGGTTGTGATAGGATTTCAGGTTTTAAAAGTGAGGATTAGGATTAAAGAGGAAATCCAGCCCAAAAATAAGTTAGTCTGATAAAAAAGAGTAAAATCTTTCGAATGCAATGGTGAAAATTTAACTGAAATCGGATGAAAAATGAGGAAGTTATGAAATTTTGAAGTTTTGCTAATTTCTGCAAAACAGTTCTTTTACAGTGGATATGAATATGCCAATGAGTGAGCTGACCATGTCATAACCTCACAATTTTACATTTACAACAACAAAAATGATGAAAATTCAATGTTTCTGTCGCTGAAGTCTGAAACATGATGTTATTCCTGGTTTGATAACTTCAGAAAAGTGATCAGTTAGAAATATGAGGATTTAAGCCTCGGGCATAATTGCGTTTGAATGAAAAACTGGAAATTTGAAAATTTTATGTACAAACTATAATTTTATTATGGTAAGTTGTGAGGGAATGACGTGCTCACTTTGCCATCATTTGCATATTTATGTTGACTGTTCAAGAACTGTTTCCCCAAAATAGCAAAACTTCAAAATGTCATAACTCCCTTATTTTTCACCCGATTTCGATCAAAATTTAACCGTTGAACTCGTAATATTTTACTCTTTCTTATCATACTAACTTATATTTGGACCAGATTTCCCTTTTAAGGGTAGAGTTATGTTTGTGGCTATAGGTTTTATGTTTGGCGTAGCGTGTAGATATTTCATGGCAGCATTTGTCGCAGGAGCAAATGTCATGGAACCCATGCACAGCTAAAGATAATCGTAAGAAAATGAATTCAGACAGCTAGCACCAGCATATATACTGCGTGTGACGACGTCGGCACAGATGCCAAATTTCCGATAGTCATGAAACTAATTCAGTTTTGATTGTTTAGCATTACTCTGATTTTTAAAGTCAGTGTAAAGGCGGAGCAGTATTTTTTTTTTTACTTCATACTCTTACCTTGAGAATAGATGTGAATGTTTCAATGAACATGAGCACGTACAAACCAGTGGCATGGAATCTACAAGAAAACGAAGGAAAACAAGGGGGTAAAACGTCACAACCGGTAGATGGTCAAGAAGTTAATTGTCTGCCAAGATCAATCTCCTATGTTGCCTATAGGGAAAGTTTTCTCTGATGGTGTCTTCTATGCTGTCTTTAGAGTCATTGTGACGTCATCATCACAAACCTGACGATATTCCTCAGAGGTATACACCCTGATGATTATTTTTCACTGTCCAATATAATTGCTTAGGTTCTATTATCAAACTGTTATGAAACGCTCTGTCACGTTTTAGGTTTCAAACATTATAACGTCATTTCGGCAAATACTGTTACCTTTGATATTATCATGATTATACAATGTGTTTTTGTGTGTTCGTGTGTTTTATTTTCTTTCTGATTTTTTTTCTCTAAAAACATGAACACAATATAAAAATTCAACGACGACTCAATCAAGGTAGCAAATAAACATATCCATAAAGCAATAGTGTTTAAGTCTGATGGTTTATGGTCGTATGATTCGGAACATCACACGAATTCTTAGATACTTGTTATTTTTGATACACAGTGCCACGAAAAATGCATGTTAGTTTACAAACGCAGAGTAAAGAGAAAAGAAAAACCAATTCAAGGAACCGTAATCGAATAAAAATAAAATAAGCTTGACTATAGCATGGTTTCCTCGAAAGAAATTGAAAAAAAAAGAAAAAAAAAGTATGCTCTTCTATCTACGCGACATACCCCCTGAAGTACATGATGAATTTCATCCAAACGCAGAAGACGGCAATGATACCGGCGTTCCAGTTGTAGAAGCACGGGGGACTTCCCGGCGGCATGACGAACACCGTCGCGGTGATGATGGTCACCCAGTCAATGAGATTGCTGACGTCGGTGAAATATTGGAAACGCTTTTGAGGAATTGCAAGAGACGTGACAGGAAATGACGTCATTGCCGGAAACGCTTACGAACAGGCCACATACTTGTAAATAATCTTGTACCGAGACTTGAATCAAAATGTCGGAAAGAAAGTGCTTATACAAACATGTGTTCCGTTTAGGGTACCCAAACGAGAAGGAAACCTTAATTCCGGAGCTGATCTCGAAGTAAAGTGGCATGGTAAAACGTTTCTACTTGAACTGTGGTTCTATTCCTCTTTGTCTAGCTGCCTTTGCGGGAAGATAGTTTTGGTTCGTGATTTGCTGCGTATCGCAATGTGTGTATATTTTAATGTGCACTATCATAGTGCGAAAACAAACAAACAAAGACATGAGGCTCTGATTCAGGCTCGATAAAGATGATGATGACATTTATGCATGTTAATGATAATGATTACCTTGACATATAAAAGTTAAGGATTATAACAACAAGCTAATTCTTTTTAACAACGTAACCTCCCGCGTTTATACAAATGACATCTGAATATGCTATTCCCTTGCGTCCATAAATCGTGGTTAGCCTTCAGAATTTGACCACCTGATCAGAAAACAGAAATAAGAAGAAAATCAAGTTCAAATTCATGAATTTCTGCCGTCGAGTTGTTTTCATTGCAACTGATTAACAAATAGCTCTACGGCGACGTAAATAAGCACTGAATTGATCAGTGTTTTAGTAGTTGTCATGACGAAAGAAATCATAAGCGTACATATTCGGACAGGATTCGAACCTACGATCTCCTGATCTCTGGACAGACCACTAGACCCCCGAGCTTCCACCCGACAGCCAGTGCTGGCTTTAGTCATGGTAGTTTGCAGCGGTTACTGCGTAATTCTTCAAATTCATGAAATTCTGCCGTTGAGTTGTTTTTATTGCAACTGATTAACAACTGGTCTAGTTCATCGAATCTTACCAGATGTATGACCATGATTTCTTTTATCATGGCTGCTATACTAAAACACTGATCAAGTGCTTATTTACGTCGATGTTGGGTAAATTGTTGATCAGTTTCAAGAAATTCAAGTTATTAATAAATGAGTAAAGTAAAGACAGGGTTTCTGTTTTATCGTATTGTTCGTCGTGCGCAGAGAACTACAAATAATTGAAGCTGAAAATGATGTAATGAGGCTCTACCGCAGCAACAATTTTAACCTCTCTTCAGTGCGTATACGCCAGTCGGCAACATAAAGCCTAAAGTTCGATTTAAAAACTTATCAAAAAAGAATGATCAGGAGGTAAACACTTTGTCGAAATAAATCGCCACAGCAAGCAAACAAAATGATTGTGTCTCCCTTACCATCATGTACATCTCAATCAGCTCTCCAAATGCGATACCCATAGTGTACGAAAGGACGGCATATCCCAGGTAATAGGTTACGGGCTGGATGTAGAAGTACCTGTCTTTCTGGAATTTGCCAAGAAAATGATCACAATTCAGAATATTGAATTTAAGAATATACATACAGTAGAATTCACACAGATTGTGCATAAAAAAAAGAAAAAGGAAAAGTAAACGAACATAAGGAAATGAAAGTTTGGCCTAAGTACACGAAGAAAATAATGGTTAGAATATTAATCATTATCAGGATTGAGGGAAGCAAAAATAAATGCGATTTTCTGGATAAAAGTGGTGAAAAAAGAACAGTTTCCTTCGAGTTTATAAATACCTCTGTGTTGTAGTAGACGTACCACGCCAGTTCCGGATACCGGGTGAAGTTGTAGTACGGGCAATCACCCCACTCATTGATGTCAGGGTTGTAGTAAGCTTCGGTGTAAGTCGGGGTAAATAAACTGTACGCCGTCACCACAGCTATGAACAGCATGTACATCAGCAAGTCCGTGAAGTAGAAGAAACGCCCGAATTTGTCCCTGAACGTTTAGAAGGACAATCAACAAAATATTCTTGAGTAATTATGTCTTTATTAGTAATTCTAAATATCGATGTCGATGTTCGCTATGTTAGAAAAAAGACCTAATCTAATATGTGATGTTTTTTCTTAACGGCACAGACATAATGATGATTTGTATTATGCAGCAAAACAAGACCATTTACTTGACCGTTGATTTCCTACACCAGTACACTACTTTCAGAAGCTTTGAGATATCTTGGTCTGTCTTACCATTTTCGTTTGAGAATGTTCTGCGAGAGTTCGTGTTCCAGGAGCTTTTCCCGCCCAAACTGGCACATCGTCTGCAAAGGAACGTGTTCAGTATCATGATGCCGAGTGATTATGGCGCTTGCGTATTAATTTACTGAGGCATATTGTACGTCGTCAAAATGATAGCTACGCAGTTGCTGATTCGACAAAAAAATAATGAAAGTGTTCTAAACACTACATTCAATAATGATTGAGCATAAAATACGGTATTAAACTAAAACATGAGACAAGTACAAACCACGAAAAGGGTTTAAGGGAGATAGGTGGGACGATATCAAGACGATATTTAAAGGGTTTCTAATCGTTTCTATCTCGTTGTTTGTACCAAGTTGAAAGACAGAAAGACTTTAAAATAATGCGTAGGTTGGAAAGGGAGATAGATGTTTGGGAAAGAGAGATGTAATTAAAATCACCAGGGATAAGCAGTAGGACCTATGAGACGTGCCTCACACAATCAAGTGACACGATCAGCAACATAATTAACTTGGCAGCACGTTAATGCAACATTACGTGTATGTTCATTGGGATTTTCAAAATGGAAAAAAAAAAGTCCAGTTCCACTTACCCTAAGAGCGAAATATCTGCCGCTTACATTAGTCGATTCATCGTCTGGTCCTGGATCGATGTACTTGTAATCATACCTGGTCTGAAGAAACGACACAAATACACACAGAAACACATACAGACGTAATCGCTATCAATTCATTTTTTACAGAAACCATAGTCGTGCTATCCGTAAAGTCAATGAACAGATGGATAGATTTATCACCACCCGGAAGCAGTAAGCGCTATAAATTCCTTTATCATAGTTTCTAAACATTCCATTTTCTGCCATTTTTGATTAAGGTTTTGGGAGTGTTTGAGCAACACAAGCTGGATTCATGATTTATTTTTGTTTACGTATTTGTTGTTGTACAAAGCATAGAAAAAAATTACTCAAATCTCTCAAATTTCCCAATTTCATTTATATTTTTGATGTAGACCTATTAACTATATATCTGTTTTATTTTTGCTTCTTTCATTTCACAAACAAAGTTTTACGTAAGTGCAAACAAACCGAACTCAAAAATTCCGCCTACATAAAGCTTTGTGTTAAGCATTAATTCGGTTTAAATGCACGATAGTCAGAGCTCAAGTAAGTTTTCAGTCATTTCACTCATCTCGTGCAGTGATATTTATAAGTGTCTGTACCGCAAAAGTTATACACGTCATGCCATTTAAAGGTGGTAGACTTCCGCTACAGCCTCTTTCAATGATATCATGGCAAATCTTACGATGAAGGACGGATTCTTCGGATCGTTGATCGACGTCTGGTGAACGCACCGGTCCATGACGAGGAGTGCGACGTCGGGTAGCTTCTCGATGAGAGACTTCATGGGCGAGATCATCTGCTCGTCCCTGCTCTGCATGGCCACCCGCCAGCTGATCAAATAGAAAGTAAAGTGCGCATGCCAAGAAATCACCCATCAAAATCGACTTTACAAAGTAAAAAAAGGTTGACTGATTTTAATAAAGATCAGCGCCAAACCTGTAATGGACTCACGAATTGAATGGCTGAAAATGTCTTGAATTAAATAGGTCATGTCGAAAATAACAAACAAATAAACAACTCTGCAGCAGACAGTAACAAATGCTCTGACTTCATGTCAGATGCAACATGCGATTTTTTTTAAAGAACAGTCGCAGGACACAGTTTATTTCACCGATAGAGATGTATCACGCATAAACTTATGGAAACATATTGAATTTTGTAATGAAAATGTAAAACATGCGGTACGAATCGGATTGTGCTCTGTTCCACGATATTTTCAAACGCAGAGTTTCAAGAGGTAGTGCGATTAACGAGCATATAACGTGTGTTCGACATCGTACTCACTCTTTGCATTTAATGATAGCGGCTGCGATCTCGCCCTGCTCCCTCTCGATGGCCAACTCGAGCGGTGTGAAGCCCTGGTCGTTGGAACACGATTGGTCGGCCCCGGCTCGGATGAGGAGATTGGCCGCCGCGATGTGGCCCGCATCGCAGCACAGATGGAGGGCCGTGTTCTGACGGCGGGTATTACAGGATGGGATAAAATTGTCACTCAACAGCTTAAAGGGATCGTATAGTTTTGGTTGAGACCTAATTTCAGGTTTCTGACATTTTTTGGTGAGATAATGAGAAACCTCTTATGAAATATGAAAGAGCATGTAATTATATGAGGAATTCAACGTTTATTTGATGAAAATTGGTTTTGAAATGGCTGAGATATCTAATAAAGTGTGGGACCCACACTTTATTACGATCGCTTTGTTCTACTTTGTTTCTGGATGTTTCAGTCATTCCAAACTCGATTTTTCATCAAAGAAACTTTGAATTCCTCTTAAAATGGTATGCTCTGTACTATATCATATGTGTTTTCTTGGTATCTCGCAAAAAGTTAAAAGCCCAAATCTCATCTCCACCAATACTGTACCATCCCTTTAATCGCCTAATGATAGCAGAGGTACATGTGATGTGAAGATTCAAGGAAATGTCGAAAGTCCAACTGCTTTATGAACGATTTCATGTTAGATTTACCGTGCTTATTTCTAATGAGATTTCATTAGTAACGATCCAGTCCATTGCTTATCAAGGCTTCACCTTTTAAACATGAATACTGTAATCATTTCATCCAAAATAGTGTCTCTGTGAGCATAATTTTCGGGGTTTTGTAAAGGTTAATATTACCCGGATAATAAGCATACCTTAGTCTTGTCGATGGCGTTGACGTCACAGTTATGTTCAATCAGAAGACTCATAGTCATCACGTGATTGTTGGCGGCAGCCAGGATCAGTGCCGTGCGATATTCGTCGTTACTGCATTTTTGATTAGACGAGATTTAGTCTTGATTGAAAAATTTGTCATAACAATTATGATAATGACAACGATAGGCAATGGTCTAATTTTACGGGTGCACACCACGAACTCGACACCCACGATTCATACAGCCCATGAGCCATACACTATATACGTGAACACTATAAGGCCCACGAGCTCGACATCGGGTGAAATAGGACCACGATCTATACGGTCCACAAGCTAGACACTAGGCAAATAAGGCCCACGAGTTAGACACTAGAGTCAAACAAAAATGATGACGGGGCATAACTTAGTAGTGTCGAAATCGTGGACCTTTTGGTATGACTCTTTCTTCTTCAATTCGTCTCCCTCGATCTGTACAAATGAATTGGTAAGATCTCAACTGCTGATCGCAACTGCTGACACGATGAATAAAAATCATACCACATGAAGTATATTCACCCCTCTTCTTAATAATATCTTGCTCTGATTAATAGGCCTTGCCCGCCTTGGACTATTTAACATAACAGTGTCTGAATTTCAGAGCTTATACTTGTTCCATGTTCATCGTGCCACTGCCAGCAACCAGGGATTGCCTTGTGGTAGTGTCGCTGCCGTAGATGACAGGCTCGGTTCTTGCTGGTTCCTTTTTCCCCCGACATGTTTTCCCGAAATGTTGATCAGCAGTTTCGATCGCACTAATAACAGCGGGAGATATATTGAAGAAAATTCATACCCAAAGGTCCACGATTATCATATTGCGATAAAGCAAATAATGAGTTCTGGGCGTAAAGACAGATTGACTGGTACACGTACACCTTGGAGACGTCTGCTCCCATCTTGAGCAATGTCATGGCAACCCTATGGTGACCATAGTAACAGGCTGTTAGCAAGGGCGTCATCCCGTCCCGGTCATCTTCGTTGAGGAGATCGGGTGTGTCCCGGAGGAGTTCTTCCACGCAGTGGACGTAGCCAGCCCTGGTGGTGTGGTCAGGAGTGTGCAGGCGGCGGAGAAATAAAAAGCAATTATAATAATGATAATAAAAAACTTTATACAGAACATTTTCAACATTACGCAGTAAATAACATGAATACGTTTGTTTATTTCTTCCTTAATTCATTGTGTTCATATGATATTTCGACGTTATTATATATCTATTTTCATATTATCGTTCTTTTATCGTGACATGTTTGTACATTGTCACTCTTTGAGGAAAATGAAATAAAGACGAAACAGACGAACAAACAAACAGATAAACAAAGCCGTAGAAAAATTAAAGAGGGCGTTTTCCTGTGATGTTTTACTGATAAGGTCGTTGGATCTTAACTGACAGCATTCAAAATACCAGGAACCACTGCTCATAGATCTACTCTGAAACCTCTGTACATATCGTACATCTCAGCTAAAAGCTTATTAGTGCCACAGTGAATAAGACAAGACAATTACTTTCCTTTTTTCACCTGTTCGGGTCCGAGAAGTCGAGTCGTGAGATTTTGTCATTTCGACTTCTCAGGTGTAAAAAGGCGAAGAAGGCTAGATATGACTATGAGATCTGGTTTTTCTTGTTTTCTCGGACCCAAGAAGTCGAGAAGACGAGATCTCGCAAGTTGCCTTCTCGCTTTCCCTCCTTTTTTCTTTCCCGGACCTGAAGAGGCCGAGAAGGCGGGGAATTATCTTGTCTCCTGTGTGGCACTGGTAAGCTACCTTACTCGGCAGCAAACTAACAGGAATCTATCATTTTTTGTTTTGTTTCAGTCATTTATAAAGGGGCGAAGGCACTTGATAAGAGTTATTTGAGTTTATCAAACACGCGGCCTTGTTATAAATGCATCGTTTACATTGGTTTGGAAAATGTTTCATCTTGTAAAATAAGTCATCGGCTAGATCGGCTAGATCATAGCGACACAGTACCTTAGTAACATAAGTGAGAATTCCATCTGTCTGTGTTCCAACAATATTAACCTTATCTTGCTTTGCTAATGATTTTAGAAACAAAACTGGATTCCATTCCAGTGACAGAAATCTCAACTTAGACTTGAGGAGCGAGTCGACTTACTGAGCAGCCACGTGAACAGGTGTTTTTTCTAGTCCGTCCCTGGCATCAGATCGGGCCTTGTATTCCAGCAACAGCCTGACAATCTGGTATGTCATTTGAAAAGAAGATATAACATCTATAGTCCTAAATATGGGACAACGATGACTAATAGATATAGTATTCAGTGTCAAATATGATCTCCTACGAACGCGTCGTAAAATTATGTTTGAACACAGCTGAACATTTATATCAAAATTTACTGAACTGACAGAGTGAAGCGAACATGACCAAAAAAAAAAGAAAGAGAAATTGAAAATAAAAGAGGAAATATATAATTCACTGATAACATCAAAGTATTAGTTTGCGATGATATACAAATGGATGAAAGAAAGATAATATTAAGGATACTAATCAATGTTATCCTCTATGCGGAAAGCAGATTTAAGAAAGCTCATGCTTCACATCTCCATCCCTCTGCTTAAATAATCTCTCATTTGATCCTGTCCTAATTTTCTTCATGTATGCAGCGTTTGTCTCAGTTACCATAAACAACATCTTATAACAGTGTATGATGAATATAAGCACTGTTTTTCTGACGGCTCTATCCATACAGTCGGAAAACACTTCAAGCTGTGAGGATGATTCAAATATCATTTCTTCATATGAAAATCAGTGACGTCATAATAGCGACCCCACAACTCTACCTCGACGTTGCCAACTTCAGCGGCGTAGTGCAGAGCCGTCCTCTCGAAGATATCGGGGAGGTTGTTGAGGTCCTGCCCGCCGTTCTTCAGGAGGAACGCCACGAATTCCGGGTGATCCATCTCAGCAGCCCAGTGGAGAGGGGACTTGTGATGGTGATCGAAGACTGCAGGGTGGAAAGAGAACAAACAAATTGGTAAATTTGATGACGAAGGCAGAATGCAATGTTTATAATCAGTAACTTATACTTATAAACATAAGTTTATACGGATTTTCTAATTTGATATCTATTGTCCTTTCAAAGAATGTTGTTTGTCAGTGGAATACATCACTTAGTCACATCATTAATTCTAATTATAATCATTTTGATATGCATACTAGAAAGCTAAGAAGCTATTCATTTAACTCCAACGGAGGTGTACGTTCCATTTTTACTGTTTTGGTTGGGTTTTTTTACAGATGATATTGGTATATGATTCTAAGTTAGATGGAGCTTTCAAATTTGAAAAACGATTATAAGTGCTGATGATATTATGCTGCGTTTCACTAGCACAATATTTGATATGAAGAAAGTGTAAATGTTGTTTTTCTGTCTGTCTGTCTGCCTCTCTCTCTCTCTCTCTCTCTCTCTCTCTCTCTCTCACACACACACACACACACTCTATCAGTTTGTTTGGCCGTTTGTTACTTTGTTTAGTCTGTTTTGTTTTTTTAGGCAAGTATCATCTGATAGATCGAAGGAGTGATATTTCTCAGTCACCGTTTATGTCGGCGCCACGAGTTAGTAGCAGATCTCCGGCCGGGACATGCCCCTTCCAGGCGGTGCATAGCAGGGGAGTGAAGCCGTTATTGTCGACTTCATCGATCACGGCTCCCTCGTGGATGAGCAGAGCCACGGTTTCCACCCGATTGTACAGGGCAGCTCTGTGATTAGGTGAGAACAACAACAGTGGCACAGTCTGGATTACCATTAACATGCTTACCCTGCTCTCAGCAAAAGCTAATATCTTCGAAATTCCATAACAATACTGGAGTAAATCATGATTCAGAAAATCATCTCTGTCAACTTTTTGAGACATTTCCATTTAATGCAGTGTAGTGAAAAATAACATAATTTCCTCAGTCAAGCTTCAACGACAAATGCAAACTCTACCATTCCTTACAGGGTAGGATTGTTCGAAGAACATTCAATAAGTATCAGCGACAGATATCACTACCTGTGTAGTGGCGTCATTCCCTCGTCGTCTACCAGCTCGATGTCGGCACCGTTCCTGAGCAGTTGGTAGGCCGTGTCGGTGGCGCCGTTGACGGCGGCGATGTGCAGAGGGGTCATCCCGTTTGTCTTCTGGACATTGACGTCCACTCCGCCGTCCAGCAGAATCTGACTCACCTGCGATTTTCACGGACAGAATTCCACACTGTTTAAACGACATCATGTTTGCTAAGAATACTTTCGTTTGCTGCAAGCAATGTGCATCTGTGGTGGCATGGAACCATAAATAGTCAGGAGAAAATCACGAACTATGACGAGTGTAATGATGATGACTGTGCTGGGAAGAAATGTCGCTTAAGGACTGAAGATGACGCAGGTAAATTGCTATGTGGGTTTGTCACGTATCCGTTGACTAGGCGACAATTTCACAAAAGGTGATAAGGTGCTACATCGAACACCTTTGTATTTTGCATCTACCCCTGACATTTTTCTCTGCCATAAATTGTAGTCTTTCATCGAAACGAACAATCTATCCAAATCGATATCACGCCTTATATGTCGCTTGTGTTTTATTACTCCCACTATTACAATGACTTCTTGAAAAGATTGTACAGATGTCTGACACACAGAGACACAGAAAAAGGGGAAGGAGGAGGAAGAGGAGGAAGAAGAAGAAGAAGAAGAAGGAGAAGAAGAAGAAGAGTGAAAATGAATTCTTCACCAGATACCTTGGTTCTCCTCTTGGATACAGCAAGATGCAGACACGTGTTGCTTTCGTTGTCTCTATCGGCAAGATAGTCTTTGATGCGAACTCCACTCCTCATAGCTACAATGTTTGTAAAATGAGAAAAAGATAATCTCTTCACTTTTTTTGGGTTGATCCTTATTCTATAAAAATCAAAAACATGCTTTGCATATCACTTGAATTTTATATAATTCCCGTCGTCACACAGACTTCTCATCATCAATGTTTGATATAATTTATAGCTGTCCGTTTTGAAGCATTTGATTCAAACTATGCTGAGAACTCATTTTATTGTTTTTGCCTATCAAACAACAACAACAAATATTATTTTGTTCTTACTGCTTTCATGCCACTGCTACCTAATGCCAATTGGTACTCTCTTCATCCAAACATCATTATTATTATTATTATTATTATTATTATTATTATTATTATTATTATCATTATCATTTGATAACAGGTTAAACTTCAGAAATGGATACTTCAAAATGATATCGCAAAGTTTGTTGGTACAATTTACCTTACATTCATTGCTATCATACGCCTGCTAAAGTACTAAACTTCTTTCTTTATTCATCTATTCATTTATCTTTTTAACAAAATGCTCACCACAGCAGACTCGAAACCTTTAATTGCCTGACATGGCATAACGGAAGTAAGCCGAGTGGCCATTATAAATACTTATAAATGCTTAATTTTATACCAGCGCAGTGTCTGCTTCGCGAGTCTAATAAGCACACCATCACAGCAGGACGAAAGCACACTCAATATTTTGCTCAAGTAGGCCCTATACAAAATTATTTCCTCTGTATGGCACTCAATGATTCGAGGATCCGTTATCATTCAATCAGAGTCTTTAACGAGGAAATGCTCGTACCTTTCTCAATGAAGATGTCGACCAGGTCTTCGTGCCCGCTGATGATGGCGTTCATGAGTGGAGTCATGTCGTTCACTTCTTTCGCCCGGATGTCGGCCCCGTGCTCGATCTATATACATCATTGTCCACGGTCAGAAATAAAACTACTTCGATACATAAACATTCGATTTGCAGAACTTAGATCATCTAGCTCACGTTTTGTAACGTTTTGTATTCTATCTGTATTCTTGTCAAACATAGCTGGCAATTTTGATCTAATTTACTCATGTTTTTTTTACATTTTGTTTTGCTTTTGTTTGTTGTGTATGTATTTTCTTTTCTATTTCATCAAAGCTATGTGATTTCTTCCATTCAAAATTTTAGAAACAAGGTAGATAATGATAGTAACGATCTTGGGCAGTGAATGGAAAAGAGACATTTCTCTAACTGTTCCTTTAAGAATTCTATACGAAATGAACTTACTAGCAATCTGCAGACGTGCGGGTTGCCGCTCATGGCGCCGTAATGTAGTGGTGTAGCGCCCTCGGAGTCCTGCGCGCTGACACTAGCCTTACCGAGTGATAAGAGCTCCTGTTATCGAGAAGTGTACAAAGTTTTATGACAGATAAGTACGAAAAGAAGATGGCACTTACTAAACATGGATATGATTTGAAATCAACAGATGGTGTGTGAGGTGTTAGCAACCGGGGAGCTTACGAAATAGAAATAATGATAAAGTCTTAGGCACTGTGTTAACGCAAAATGAAAGATTCTTAGTTAGGAGGAAAAACTTATGAACGAGAATATGGGTGTGTGTATGTGTGTGTGTTTGTGTGTGTGTGATAAAGAGCGGGGGAGGGGATGGAGGAAAGGAAAATGTTTCTGTAATGAAACATAACGTTAGCTTCTGATTGTAGCTCGCATGCATATCTCCTATAATAAATCACGTTACATTCACACAACGTTAAAAAGAAATGAAGGTTTGTTGATTTATTTCCCTGAATGACTTTATTACGTTGTTTGTTTGGTTGTTGTTGTTCTTTTTTTTGTTCAAAAGAATCAGCAATTTTAGCTTTTGTTGTTACCTTGGTAACCGCAGTATGTCCTCGCCTCGCGCTGATGTGAAGCGGTGTCATACCAGCGGTGGTGGCGCTCTCCACATTGGCGCACTGGGCCAGCAAGACGTGAGCGACTGCGGCGCTGTTCATGCGAGCGGCGAAGTGGAGAGGGGTGGCCTTTGTGTCGAGTGTCTTCACTTCCGTATCTGGGCCGACGCGTAAAGTATGGCTTAATTTGCATATTCTTCTAATATGTACTGTACTGTCTTCCAATGGTGTGTACGTATGGCATTTTTACAAACAATATTATATAATCGAACATTGGGTCTTTCAATTGCATGATATACCCGGAAGAAAGAGAAACATGAACATCTTAAAATCATCGTATTTTGGGAATCACAACCTAAGGATGAAACTATAAACTTTGGGTGTAAACTCAACTTGAGAGTTGATGATAATACATAGGAAGATGTAACCGAGTACATAATGAATTTAATATTACATTGTCTATTGTTAGGCGGCCACTTATAGGAAGAAAAACAACAATAAGCCATCACGGCATTGTAACTTTCAGATCAACACATAGGGGAAATTATTGTGCTTACAAGGTTACAGCTCTAAACTGAGAAACATCGACAATATGACGTTAGCAAAATAAACAAAAGTATCAAATGAGTACTACCGTCACTCGCACATTTAAGGTGGAACTATGACAATTAACCTTTGACCTAGTGCTCATGATTTCTTACCGGCGCCCCGAATAACGAGATCTCTGGCTATGACGTCACGGTTGTTGATGGCGGCATGGTGTAAGAGGGACATGTGATTTTTGTCCAGTTTGTTGAGATTGAACGAACTGTACTTATCCAGCAGACTTTTCAGTATTTCCATGTCGCCATCTCGCACAGCCTTTAAAAAGACCAAAAAACAAACAAACAAACAAACCAAGGAAACAGTCAAACAAACAAACGGACATAAAAACGCAAACAACAAGCAAAGAAGATGGAAGTGGTTTCATCGTCGCCGGACCTGAAAAAGGGCAATCGTTATATTCTAATGCTAATGTTTACCATTTGGAGCAGTGATCAAAAACTGTTCTAATGATTATATTTGATGCATACCTATGGATAGTTCAGTTGTATCTCAAAACACTCTACCACATGAAAAAAAATGGCAATAAAACCGCAAATATAGGGAGATATCAGTAATTTTCTTAATAAAGCATAACTGGAAATGGTTTATTCTGGAAACGACTTTAGTAAAACTATTGTAAACATTTTTTTTTATATTTAACAATGCTTAATGTTGACTATACTGATCGACGTTTTTACGTTAATTGCTTCTATCCCTAACTTCATTTACACTGTTTAAATTGGGGAGTTCAAATAATATTAGAAAGTCCTCGCTCCTCAGTGTGTCACAGAGGCTAAATTGTAGAGAAAAAAGAACGTCTCTTGAATAAAATGAACCATGGCACTGGATATTCCATCCATTACTTACGTCAATGAGATTGACAATGACCAGTGGGGAGAGTTTTCTCCTGAGCTTTGTCTTCTTCAATTTTGTTTTCACATCCTTCAACAAGCTATCTTTGTTGTATCTGACGTAGGTATGTGATACAGCGTCGCTTGGCATGACGTCACCGCCAAAAGGTTTCCCGCCATTCTTCCCCGTGGTGACATCCTCAACGCCCTTCCCGTTGCCAGCGTCGTAGATATCCGTGGGAGGTTTCTGCTGCCGGAAGTCGAACTTCGAGTTAGTGAGGACCTTCCGGGAGCGATCCGACCGAGACTTCATGGGGACGCCGACTTCTGCTGATCCAGGTTTCTGCCTGTAAGGCGGAGGTTGCGGCAAAGATCGATTCGAATCCCCGTGGTCGGCGCTGTACGCCGGGTTGTCTCGCCCGAGGTCGTTCAAACCATGCGTAAGGCTTCCAGCCGCTATATCGTAACCACTCTGCACTTCTCGAAGTTCCAGACCAGTTTTGCTGAATCTCCTCCTGTGTAGGCGTGCACCATCCGTGTTATTCGTCGCCATGGTAACGTCTTCGTCCGATATCACGCTTTCCGCCGTTGACTCTGAGATCGCCGACAGGGGTAGACCACGGGAGAGGCTCGACAACCTGATCATCTGTGACGGATGGATGTCGTCAGTCGGTCCGACGATTGTCCTCTCGTCCTCCTCGCTGGTCAGGCTGGCATTGCTGTCCGAACTGGCCATGGCTGGTTGTATCCCTCCAATGACCACTGACGCTCTTAGGTGACGGTTCCCTCAAATCGCGTCAGTACGTCATTCCTTTACCGTGTTGTCTTAGTATAATTCGACTGTGCTGTTAAACCAAAGAGGTGGAAGAACCTGTAAAGAATATGAAACATCTTCCTCGAATCATACATGTATAACTGGAACGTGTTTCAAGGGAGAATGAAAACATAATTGACAAGTGAATTCATATATCAAGGACTGATATGTGTCTTTGTATATTCATGAATAAATGAATATACTGTATCATTCACAGGCTGCAGATACACAAGGATATAATACGCACCCATGATTAGTCAAGCAATGTGTTTATACGTAGGTCTATTACCTCTATACAATCCACATGGATGAATAGAATAATATGATTATAGAGATAAAAAATACAGGGCCGAATGTTACTACATCAATAAATTCAGATACGGTACACTTCCTTGTTTGTCTGTTGCAATAGATTCACTGAAGGGCTGTAAATGTTCAAACAGCAAGTTCAGGCATTCAGACATTTATTGCTACTGTCCTATCCCAATATACCTGTCATAGGTACTCATTTTTTTTTTCTTCCTGGAACAAAAGAAAACCACTGTAAGTCATTCACTGTCATGTGGATGAACATAACCAGGTAGGCCCTACAAGGCATCTCACGCGTGCGATAACCTTGAAGCAACATGATTAAAGCACGAAATATGACATGTATGATGGATTTCTGCCAGTTCTCTTAAATGTTCGCATGTTGCCCTGTTCATTATAAATTGGTACATGCCATATGTCTCAATATACTTACTTAGTCTGGTATCTTTCCACAAGTAGCTATGTATCCAAAGTATCGATCCACTAAACCCGATTTTATAACCCCGCCAACGCACTAATCAACACAACAATGTTTATCTTGGCAAGAAGGGAACGGCTAACAAAGAGAGACTTACAAAAAAAAAACATTTCACGTTGAGAGCTGAACAGTTGGTGTTAAAACCTTCCACATCGCCAATGACGTCCGATCGAGATACCAACAGGACAACGAGAAGGAGAACGATGTCGATAGGAACTCCTATACAGCTTGTACTGTACAGACTGGTCCAAATTACGTGTTGTATTCATGAGTAAGCGGCTAAGAGGTTGGGCGTAGATTTTTAGCATCAGATAAGGATTTAATGACTAATGACTGTGCAAAGCAACGATACCTTTATCGATACTGGAGATCTACACGATTTGTTGATCGACTGTCAAACTTAATCATGAGGAATGTTTACATTTGGGAAGAATGTTATTATTGTCTTGGTTTGTTTGTTTGTTTGTGGTTTTTTTTTTCAAACATCTTTCTCAAAAATCTTACATTAATGAATTTTCGACAGTAAGTCTTTAGCGATCCCATAGTGCTTTTGTATTTGTTCTTTTCTTTTCTTTTCTTTTTATCATTAATAGTAGGATCATGCACGAATGGGATATTTATGTCCAAGCTATTTTTTTTATTATTTTCTCATTCTTCATTACCTACAGAAACAAACCACACAAATGCTGGGGTTTCCCCAACAATTATCGACATCATGAGGCCCTTTACAAAGTAAGAAAGTTTCTGGAATTATAATTTAACTGGTCAAAGAGGAGAAAGTAAATACAATGTATGTGTTAAGGTGTTGTAGGCATTCTGTAACCTATTTGTGCTAGTATGCGACTCACCAGGTAAGGCAACACTTAACCTCCTTAAAAGCAAGGGGTGTCCATGCAGGTGCAGGTGTGGCGATAGGATGTACATGTATAAAGGTATGGGCTGACTTGACACTGGAATACACACATACACACAAAAAATCACACACACATACACACAACACTAGCTCACACGCACACACAGGCACACATACAAACAAATTACATGTACACATATTCATTAAGATAATGTAATACATACAAATATAAATTTGTATTATATTTGTATACAATCATACTTTTGTACATTATATGGACATAACCCTGTCTAATGAAAATTAATACAGCAGCTGAAATAGTCCATTAATATCTTTTGCGCCATATGGAAAGACACGACTAGGCCCTCAGTATATTTCTGACTTTCTTGAATATGATGAAACACACCATACCCAGCCATTCATAGTGATGTAAACACAGCAAACAAGTTTATTGAACTCCGTTCTGTTGCATATAATCTCCCTATGTCGCACTCTCTTTAAAGGAATGAGCAAAAGCAAAAAAAACAAACAAAAAAACAACAATACAAATATAGTAAATTATGCAATTATGACGTATAATGACGTCATAATTGCATAAGTTATGATCATTTTGGTACTAACTGGGCAATGACACAGAAAACAAATCGTACATAGATGCATGAAACCGGTCCAGATTTATTGACTGCATACCTTAGTGGGATTTTTCTGTACCTTAATCCACTAAACACATATTACGTAATCTGGCCGGCGTTTAGCCTTTACAAGCAGTTCGGTCCATACACCAAAATGAGACACATTCGGTGTAACGTTATTATTATATAGAGTAAAAATCCTAATGCTATTGTGTCATATATGAGCACATTACCCTCGAAACTGAAAGAGAGAGTGTTTAGTTGCACAAGAATGTTACATTCTTCTTCTTTTTTTTTGTACTACACCATGAAAAGAATGATTTAAAAAGTAGGAAGAGCTGAAATATTTCTCCTTCAATGCTGAACATGTACTTTAAGAACATATCATTGGCAAAGTATCCGTCCAAAATTATCTTCAAAAAATTCATTTCAACTTTGGTACTTTCTTTTTATCATCGCTATCAATGATCTTTAACTTTTTTTTTGATCCTGTTATTTTATAAAAGTATTATTTTCTTCTTGTTGCTTTTCTTCATCTTCTTCCTGATCTTCTTCGTCGTATTGTTAGCACGATTGTTATTATTATCATTTTAATCATAATTCTTTTTCAAGTACCATCGACATTGATTTATCATTATAATCAGTAGTAGGCCTATTATGATCATCATCAACATGTAATTACATGTACTAGTATCACTGCATAGTTGCTCTTGCAGCCCATCGCAGCAGTCGCTGTTTTCAGAGAGCACGAATAAACAGTTGAATGAGTTTCTATGCGTGTGTGAAAAAAAGAAGAAGAAATAGTTGCGTGGCTATGTAGGAATCAGTTGCCTCGTTTCTTCCCGAATCTGGGATTGCCGGCTGAAAATGAAGAAACATATCAAACGGCAGATAGTTAATCCAGTCATCAAAATTAGTCAATGATTGAAACTGATCCTGCATGCTTATTGATGAACTATTGTAAAATGATAGCGCAGACCTCTAAAGTTTGATAGGACAAGCAGACAAATAATATGTTTATAGAATGTACACTGACATAATATCTACAATCTCTACTGTTTAGTATGGTTTCTGCAAGTTCTAATTGCAGAAGGATGTAAGCTGGTGGACGTGGAGCTAAGGGCATCTGCCTTAACCCTACACTGCGAGCACAAGCAATTTCTCTTTGAAGCAAAAAGGAATTACAGTGATAATGCTGCATGGTATATGTCCCTATAAACTTCAACGTACGAAAGGAAGAAAAAGAATATAAAGCAGAACTGATTGTCTGGTCACAAACCGCTTGGAGTCGAGACACGGGTGGATTCTAACCATGGTTTCAACTAGAGGTAATATGAAACTGCCTTCAAACGTAAACTCAGATATCTTCTCTTTTTTTTTGTGGGGGGGGGGGTAAAAAAAGAATAACGCTACGAAAGCTCACCGGGTATATTTGTTCGTTTTTGTCCCTTTTATTCCTCTGTTTCCCTTTTCAGCTACATTTCACTGTCCTTTACCTGAGAGTTCGTACAAAAGGATAAGAGCTAATTGTGATTTGTGTGATGAAATCAAAATCCTTAATACTCTCATGACTAGGGTATACCTATAGAGAAGACTGACCCCAAGCACTATGAATGAAGTCGGTGTGTATAATTATTTCTTTGTGTGAACTGCATTGATGACTAGCTCGTCTCGAGAGGGCGCTGTACTGTACAGTTTGAATCAGAGCAACTACATTAAAGGTAGAAAAATTACGTAACAGTTTCGAGTTTCTGTACAAGATCTTGATTTTCTGTGACTTAGCTCTTAAGGAGGAGATTTGTGTGTGTGTGTGTGTGTGTGTGTGTGTGTGTGTGTGTGTGTGTGTATGTTTGTTTGTGTGTGTAGCAAAACCTTGAACTTCATTATTTAAGTATAAAGGGCATAGCACTTCCACCTGGGAATGACGACTGTAACGTGTAAGGGGTCATTTTAACAAGAAGCTGTAATATACTGGTTTTGAAAATTTCTATAGGTTTTCGTAATTATTTCTGCTCGATTTTAATTTTGCTCACTGATTTTTAACTTTATTAGATTATTATTTACAATAAAACGACGTTTCCCTCGAGAGAAAAATCACCTTTAACTCTTGGGGCGCTGCAGCTTCCCCCCACCCCGACCCTCATTAAAAAGAAGAAGAAGAAGAAGAAGAAGAAGAAGAAGAAGAAGAAGAAGAAGAAGAAGAAGAAGAAGAAGAAGAAGAAGAAGACTCCGCATCCGGAGAGTATTCCCTCCAAATAAAGAGAAAAATCAGAAAAAAAATTAAGAAAAAAAAATATGAATGAGAATGGAGTTCAAAATATTGGACTGAATCTAGCATTCAAGATGCCCTCCCCTCCCCCTTCCTTCCGATACAGCTGTTTCTCGGAATGCTTCTACTTGTTGTCAAAAAAAAATATTATTCATTATGGTCCAACGGCTTACGCAAATATTTGAGACGGCACATCCTCATAGCAATAATCAACATAAAATTCATACAGGAATGATGATAATACACAACATACAGGATTCAGCGGAGTATAGGCCTATCAATGCGCTCATTGCATTACAGTGCGATTCAAAACCAGTATTTAAAATTAAGGAAACGTTGGAATACAAGAAGCGTAATTTTCTCATCCCCTTCATTCATATTGTGTGCGGGCCCTATCTTTGATACTTTGATTCAATATAGTGAAATATAGCAAGCTAACTGCAGATTATGTTTCCGAATTTGAAATTAAAGGGGCCAAAGCTTAAGATGAAAATTATGCACAGACCCAACCTCACTCCTCCCCCACCCCATCACAAAATCACAACGCAGCAACACTACAGAGTCATAATTCTAAGTTTTACCGCAATTTCCTGCACACTCGTACACAAGAATAGTCAACTATCTGCATAATCATCAATTGCACTGGAAGAGATAAGAACGCACACACAAACAAACAATCGAAAAAAAAAATGAAGTAACGTTGTTACTCGCTCCACTGAACAAGCAAGAACGTCATAGCATAGTTTAACATAAAAAAATAGCATCTTTGTGAATATGAACAACCCTCAGAACTCCGAAGATAGGTGGGCTCTGACACCAAACTCCATGCTAATACCCGTCACTCTCTCTGCACAATAATAATAGGCCATTGTGGTCCTCGTGCCTCAACAAATATCCACGAGTAAAGCCCTATAGAGAAAGAACGACCTTTGCATTACTTTTTTTTTTTAAGGTGCCAAGTCCTTAGAAGTGGTCGGCGTTTCAATTTGTGTCTGTTTGGGTGTAGGTCTCCGGACTAGACGTGTATGCCTGGAATCCACTGCTTAGATTTAGAAGGAACCTCGCTGAATGCTGATGCCATACACATGCAAAAAGCTTGTGTGGGACAAGGACTAGGTCTGCCTCCTGTGCTGCAGCTCTGAGGACGAACTGGTTACTGTGTAGCAGCAGTGCGTGACTGAAATCACAGATAGCAGTTCCGATGGGGGATCATTATAGTAGTACTGGACATTGGCATTCGATTGTGTCTTTCTTACTCTGCTGAACAAGTGCAATAATTGAATTTTTCGTTGAACTCGCTTTACAGTATTAAAGGAATGGCCTAATTACAGCTGGACAGATCCACTCCCTGACGTCATAATCGGTGAGAGCTCTGCATATATATTTCCTTTTTTTTTTTGACAATCCTCTCAATATAAGCGCACATTTGGGAGAAACATCACCACCACAACGAGGGTATTTATAGAGACGAATGTAGTTTGGTTAATACCCATATTTTTCTTTGGGTGTTTTACCATGAATTTCCAACTTTAATACATGTACCTCATTCGTTGGAATCCGTTATTCGGCAAGGGAAGAGTTGTGTTGTTGGACATTAGAGCCAGCTTGAGTATGTGAATGCAATCTTTATCTAAAGGGACATACCTAAGCACATACCACCAATATTGTGTAACCATTACGCTTTCTGAATGCACCAGCGCTGCTGGACAATTGATAACTCACCTTACCCCATGAATGCAACATTTGAGGCAGTTAATGCACTGTTTATCACAGCCGTGTGAAACAAATGGAAAGTAGGATATGGGAGCATTTCATTTTTATTTTTTCGGCTGGAACGATTTATGGAAACAACTGCATCGTAACAACGTTGTCTCTAAAGAGGTGTATTTTGATGTTTAAAAAATCACACAAAGGAATGGGAAGACATGAGAATGAGAGTAGCTACAAGTATCTTTATGTTCCTCGTTTGACTTGATTTTTTACTTGGGTTAGGCATGATAATGTTTTGCATGGTAAATATCATTGAAATACTGTAAATTCAGCCCTTCAAAAATGTCATACATTTTACGATTTAATTTTTAAGGGTCTTTTAAGAGTATTAGAATTCTCAGTGTTACATAATGTACGGAGGGTATAGAGTGTCTGTTTAATTTAAGCTAACTCGCTTCTGTTTAGATTTTTGTGTGTGTGCATACATTCCATTCCTTCAAGCAACACACACATTCCATACTTCTACTATTTAATCTTAGTCAGACAAGTTGCATACTCGTAGATATGTGGAAAATGTGCTGTCAAAGTTAACAGCCATAGACTAAAACTTCCCGTTTCCCAACGTTTTTAGTCGACATCTTTCGGCGACAAGTAAAGTTTGTCAATCAGTTGCAGAGTAAAGTTGTTTTTTTTCCGTCAAAGATGTAAGGCCTCATATATAGATAGCCATTGCTTCTCTTGCTCAGTCCATACCATCATTTGCTGATCGATGGTGAAGAAATGAGCGCTAGAAATATTTACTGAGTTAAGGAGGTAGATATGAGTAGATAAAATATAACTGGAATTTAAAGGTGACCTCAAAAAGCAAAAACAAAAACAAACAAAATATTGGCAGCTAAGGGAGCAATGGATGCTTGTAAGTAAGCTATCACGTGACCAAATGCTCGAGGTTCCCTCAGACATCTAGGACCAGACATTGAGGATTGGTGTCTTGTCCAGGGACAAAAAAAAAACAAAAACTGTTACTACCATGAGACTCGAACCATGCAGGAATAATTCGTGTTCTTATCCACCCAGCCACATAGTGTAGTGGGATGAAAAAGCCCTGGTAACGTAGAAAAGACGAGAATACATGTGTATCACGTTTACAACGATATCATGTTAGATGTGTAGTTACTCTAAATTACTACTATCCTATGTTTTGTACAATTCTCATGTCACGGAATTCGAACACTCCTTGAATTTCTGCTGTTCACTCCCTCCCATCTCGTCTCTCCCTCCCCTTCCCCCTCTCTTTAGGCCTAACTTAATGTCATGGTGGAACTTAATCGCGTCGTCATAGAAAAAGTTTAGTTTGACTCCTGCAATGTGGAATCAAGACTCCTCATCCCGAGATCTCTTGGACAGCGACTCGATCAGCATGGCAAGTATCACGAGTGGTACTCTCGTGTCGTACGCGGACGACGGGGAGAGTTTGGCCGGAGAAGGTCTCCACGTCGATCCGCCGGTCATCGTCGAATTGTCAACGCTGTGGCCGTCGCGCGTGCTGCCAGCGATTTCCGAATCGGCAGGGGAGAGCTTCGGGGTGGAAGACGATGCGAGCATCTCCACGAGGGATACGGGAAAGACAGACAAGGTGATGAAGAAGCGGTTCAGCAAGGCGGGCCTCGTACTGCGCGGAGTGGAGGACAGGCCAAGCAATCCAGCGTGCAACGGGTACGTCCCATCCAACCTCGGCCTCGACAACCGGGGTTACAGTCCCGAGCAGAGCGAATCGGGTCGGCCTATGTCAGAATGCTCCGTCGAGACCCCTACCTCTGCTCGAAGCGCCACCCCAAGACGCTCCGATAGATCCCGGAAGTTGATCACCAACTCCAGATACGACTTCCGGAAGCACAACACACAAGGACATACCATAGACAGTAACAAGAATCCTAGCAACGGGGTGACTAGTGGTCAAGAACCTGGTACTCCACCGGCAGCGAGTCCTAGGAGCAAAGAGGCGAAGAGCAAGGCCTACTTGGGACACTCCAGGGACAAACTGTTCAAGGGCATGACGACTAAATTTAAGCAGACAAAACTAAGGAGGAAACGCTCGCCTCATCTCTTCGACAACTTGGTCGACGTAAGTAGAACCCCAGCTAAGTAATCATGTCTCCCTTCTTATGCAAATGGCATGGTTTATGTTTTTTGTTTTTGTTTTCGTTTTCGTTTTTGTTTTTGTTTTTGTTTTGTTTTATTCATTTGTTTGTTTGTTTGTTTGTTTTTTAAGAAATGTCATCTTCCCTTGCGCTGGTAGTAAATGCATTCAAAGTCATAGGGCCATTACGACAGATGCTTAAATGTCACTTTCGAATTCTTTTGATGATTATTAATAGCTAACAGATTAACAGGAATGAAAGCGGAATGAATACGGAAACTCTGCCATCTAGTTGGTACGTAGGCATCGAAATGCTTTTGTCTACTTGTATGCTGTCTCCTGTAGGATCGCAACCAATATAAATATGCGTATCGTAAATATTCAGTGGACTCGAGTAGTAAATGCCAAGTCTCTCTGCATGTCTTTGAAAAGGCCGTCCGGAGTGCTGACCTGGACGTCCTCAAGAATCTCCTGGAAGAGAATAGTTCGTTCAACCTGAACAAAAGAGACAGAGACCACCTGACACTTCTGCATCACGCAGCCATCAACAATCGGGACGCCATTGCTGGAGAACTCTTGCAGAGGGGAGCCGGTAAGAAGGGCCTACTTTTTTTTCCGTCCGTTTCTTTGTCTGCTTGTATGTTTGTTGGCCTAAGATGTCAAAATTCAAACATGAGACAAATGGAAATTTACAGATCACCATTGATAGCTTGTTTGCCAAGTCCGCAAATAAAAGATTCCAAAGTTGAAAATGATAATCATTATGTTTCCGAAATTTGAACAACTAACGGGTCGAAATCTTTGAAGGCTCCCGTTGTGGTAGAACGTTGGGTGGTAGAAGGCTTCACGGTGCACCACGTATTCTTTCTAGTGTGAGTGGCCCTGAAAAGGGCCTACCCAATCCCGACGTTTCGGCAAGCATGTTCTCGCCGTTCTCAAGGGAATGAGCAAGTGAGAGGAAAATCCGGCTTAAATACCCTCAGGAAGGATCAAAGGGACTTTGGGTTCCTGGAGGGAAAGTCTTTATGTAACTAACGAGTCGATAACAGCAACCAATATAGGCATCATCAATACATAATGAGCTGATAAGATGCACCAGTCATGCGATCACAAACGATAACATTCTTGATGCAATCGACAGTGTTAAATTTCGTATTCTTTGTATGTATCTTTGAAGAGATTTATGACGAGTTGAATTTATTTGCGCGAGTATAGCTTCGGCCAACTCATATCGTATAACAGCTTACAAGTTTTGTTGTCTGGAGTATGTAAAATTTTCAAACCTTATCCAGGGTTTGAACTGGTATATCACGAAAACTACAACCTGTTAAACTCAAAAGCATTTCAAACCCTTTGCCCACCATCTGTCGTCTTGAGTCTCGACGACGTAATCCCTATGGCAACAGTTGCAATGCTAGAGTGGGATGCGATAGCACCTACATCATGCTATTTATGGCTGATGAACAGCACTGAATGGAAATGGAAACCCATCACAGCAATAGGTAGCATAGTGAAATGATACCTTTTGCGTCTCTGATTCACCTAGACACACGTGTGCAGACGTTGGACACGAGGGCGACTCCTCTCCATGTAGCAGCCCGCCTGAACGGCGCCGAAGTTGCCCGCGTCCTGCTGCTGTGGGGAGCAAGCGTCGAGAGCACCACCTCCAAGGGCCTCACGCCACTCCACATCAGCGCTAGGCGGGGCCACGCAGCCGTCACCATGGTAATGGCAGTGATGTCCGCAGTATCGTATCACTATGATCATGATGATATTCTAGTATTTATCATAGAAGTCACTGGAGGTATTTGTGTCCTTAAACTATGGTGACCATGGTACTGTTCAAGGACACAGGGGTTCGTCGGATTGTCGGTGGTGAAGGGATCACATGGGCATACGCTCAACAGAACGATAGTATAATCATACAGAACTGCAGGATAACGAAAGTCACAAAGCGATTGAAATTTGTAAAGATTATTCAAATGTTCAGAAGAACTTTGCATTTCAAAAAGCAATCTTTTGAAAACAGAAATTGTGTACCTCCTGTGCAAAGCCTATTCGAGTGTGCGCATTGTTTGTGGATTACTTGTATTCCCATCGCTTTGGTTAACATGAAGTGCAAATCTTGTTTCCTCTATACCGGAAGTCGCACCAAGTAGCTTGCAGTAGGTTCTTCATCGGTCAGATAACAGTTATTACTAATGAATTATCTTTATGAAATCCACTATGATCATCAGTGATCATGGAAATATGGTATCAACATAATGTCACGAAGTGAAATTAATGTAAAAAAGCAACAACAACGGAAAAGGAAGTCCATCTCACTAAGAACAGAAATGTCATTACATGATAACAAAACTATATTATAGTTGATCACCACCTCCGTACCTTTCTACTTGCAGGAGCTGATATCATTGAGGAGAACAAACGTGAATGTAACTGACTATGAGGGCGCTACACCACTACATTATGGCGCCATGAGTGGAAACCTGAACGTCTGCAGACTTTTGGTAGGTAACGTGAAAGCTGAAATACTGGAATTCGTGGTGAAAAGACCCAAAAACAAAAACAAACAAAAAAGAAGACGACAAACATCTGTCGTAGCAACGAACGATACTGCATACTCTGTATCAGTTTGTATTGATTTGTCATTATACTGGGAGAAAGAACATGCAGAAATAAAGCCAAACCAAACCAACATAAAACCAAGAGTAAAGGTCCACTTACTACGAAAATAACTCCGATCTGCAAATCCGTAGAATTGCACAATTGATCAATAACGAAAAGGTTTACAAGAATACACCTGATCATGGTCTGGAACGAAATCCAAACAGATGAAAGCTTTCATTCCGTTTCTCCTTTTAAAGGGTGTTGGAGGTACTAAAAATAACAGGTCATGTATTAGACTAATGCTTTTACCTACATTGCACACGTTATACATGTTATATACCAACATTACACGCTAAAGGTATTACAGTTTGGTTTTAAAAAAGAAAACAAACAACGAAGCACACATAATATAATGATTATAGTTATATAAGAACCTGGTGTACCTGAACGCATGGGACATCAGACTTACGCTCATGTCAAACTCGTCGATTTCTTCTTTGCGATTTTGTTTTCCTTATCAATGTCATCAACGCAGATAGAAAACGGAGCAGATATTCGAGCGAAAGACGAAAACAACATGACCCCACTGATGAAGGCAATAATCAGTGGACACGATGATCTGGTGGATATCTTCTTGGAGAAAGGTGGTGACTTTCATGAATGCAATGTCATTAATTACTTTAACTACGATAAACAACATCAGGATCAATCGGAATCCGCGTGATATTACATTAGTAATACATTCCTGTCTTATTTTCATTTCCAAACAATATACATGGGTAACACAAACGTCAAACTTATGGTATTCTTGTAACATGATATCACATAATCAGTAAAGGAATTCATATTGTTTTGTTAAGGACTTGATGGAAATGAAAATTATTGCTTATAAATTAGTACACTTTCGCCACAAGTTTGCTGTAGACGGGAATAGTAGTGAAATGTTTCGCCCAATGTCGGGGGGAGGATATTGTATTTGATATTACATTGGTGCTGCATAATGTGTTTTGATCGCTTTTTTTTTTTTTTTTTGCTTCTTGAATAATTTCTCAAATTATCAGCTGAATCATCAATTGAATCATTTATTGAATAAGTTATTGAATATCTTATTTAATATCTTACTTCATCGTCTCTTGAATTGGTTATAGAATCAATAGCTGAATCATTTATTGAATCATTTATTGAATCATAATGATTATATAGAATTATTTCACCTAATCACATATTTTATCATTTATTGAATAATTGATTCAATCATGTTTTTGAATGGTCTATTAAATCATTTTCTCCATCATCTATTGATGATGAATCATAAATCATGCATTGAGTAATCTTTCTATCTTTATAATCGTATGCTGTTTGTTTGTTGTTGTTTTTTTCAAACATATTTTTAAATTTCGATATAATCTAGAATCGTGTACCCTTGATATTCAAACAGCATCCAGGATCGGATTGAATTTCGCTGATTATCTGGCGGATACGGACAATGAGAGCAACACGTGTTTACACCTTGCTGTGTCCAAACGGCGGACAAGGGTATATGACCTCAAAATTTTTTTTTTAATATCCTGTTAGGAAGCGTCTAGTTTCTGTAGTCAAAGAAGCATCTAGTTTCTGTAGTCACGTCATCCAATAACCGATTGAAGATGCAAGACATACATGTATGCTCCAAGTTTATTTCTGCAATGAAATTCTGTGGTGGGTATAGGCCTACGTGCCACATTTGAGGCGGAAGACACTGCCAGGAATTATCTAGCCGATACCTATAAGGTTTCAGTCATAGCATGAATGAAAACAACAACAAAGATCTTAGAGGCGGGTGAGATTCCGATTAACTTCCGAATAACTTTGAACTCAGCAGCAGGGAACAGTACTGCTAAATGAGTCGGAAATTTTAGCATTATTTCTCACGGTATTTGCATTATCATTGTTAATGATAGTCTAATGGTAGTATGGTGATATTGACTGACATGTGTTATTATGTTATCATCATCATAACAATAAAGAATTGATATTGAGAGTGTAGATGAATTGTGCAAAAATAGAAGTATATGACTGTATGTGTTGTTCTCTTATATTACAATGCATTACTTTCCTGATGAAGAGGTGGAAATATCAAATCAGTCGATTTTTCTTTTTCTGTCGTTTGCAGGTGATTCAGACTCTGGTCGACAACGGCGTGAATGTCAATGACCAGAAGCAAAACGGGATGGCACCCCTTCACATCGCCGCCATCAACGGGTCCACAGACACAGTGAGTCAGCTGCTCGATAACAGTGCCGACATCGAGCTCATGGACGACGAAGGCATGACGCCACTTCACAGGTAGATAACACTGGCGAGTTTTCTCTAGAGTTTGGATTCTAACTTTCTAGAAACTCTCAGGTGGAGTTCGCTTGCACACAAAACACTCCGAGAGTCAAATTGTCAACACTGAACTTTACTGCGTATCCTCATTGAAGAAAGACTAAATGGGATTGAGCAGATTCGTTACATTTGCTCAGTACCAAAACACACACGCGCGCACACACACATACACACACACACACACACACACACACACACACACACACACATACACACACACACACACATACACCAATGTCGACTTGTCGGATAAATAATCATGTTATCTTCTTTAAATGTGCTCACAATTATAGGGTCTGGTATGGATGTATCTATACACAGCCCTGTCGTTGTACACAAGTGCCGTGCTGACGCACGGGGACGCTGAGCTTCGCAGGCGTCTGGTCGGGCTAGCATGGATGTTACCGCAGCAGCGACCCCATACGGACAAATACGTACCGTAAAGGGCTGTTACTGTGTTACAGCGCCCCGCGACGGGGTTAGCATGGATGTAGCTATACTTAGAGAATTATGGCAGCGCTGCAAAATGAACAATGTAGTATATGGCTCAAACAAAAAATAGTACACTGTATATTCAAAGTTGCTTCATGGATTACCAACAATGAACTATGAATATTATGACAGAATTATTTCGTAGTACCGAACCACAACGACGTGTAGTTTATGTATGTGTATTTTATATTTATATATGTGTGTGCACTTATTTATTTATTTTTTCTTGGACCGAAAAGAGCGACTCTGTACAACAGGGTGGAAACCATGGCCCTGCTCATCCACGAGGGAGCCGTGATCGATGAAGTCGACAATAACGGCTTCACGCCCCTCCTCTGCGCCGCCTGGAAGGGGCACGTCCCGGCTGGAGATCTGCTGCTGACTCGAGGAGCCGACATAAACGGTAAAGATACCTCCCACCTGCCTCATCCAGTGATTTTCACGTGGACGAAATGATACTAGATGTTTTGAGATTGAAATGAAATAGAAAAAATGACTGAAACGCAAGAATTGGATTAGTGTTGACGAATATGATGATTCGTTTTGAACCAACTTTAAATTTCTAACTAGTGAACATCAACATTAAATCGGCAAGAAATCAAAGACGTACAAATATAGTATACTCTGCAAGGTACAAGACTAACAAAGAGTACGCAACAAAACGGACAATGATTGGTATCCCAGCTAGTTGACCTCCGTATATCTAATTTCGATATACTACTTTCCAAGTTATATTCGAACCTATGAATGTAAAAGAGTACAATTTCATCAGTAGATTTCCTAGTGTTGAGCAGTTACAAAACTACTATATATAACTCATCATAATCAGGTTATAGTCATTATTAGAACAAAACAATATCGTGTAATAACCCATGGAGACGCGAACAACTAATTTAAGCGTTTTTTGCGTTATCACCTTACTTTGTTAGCATTATTCAATTGCATGACTTATTTGACTATGTACAAAGACTTATTGATGATCCGTGCTTGAAGAATCATTGAATGAAATACCACATCTGAAAAACAAAACAAAAAAAGACTTATCTCTCAGAACTGCATGCCTTCGTGATGTATAGTAAGTCTTCATCATAAATGGAAATCAAAGCTGAATGAACTTAAATGAATTCGTTTAAACTATTTCAAAATGTGTTTAAACATGCTTGAACAATTTTCTTGGATCATTTAGTCTCCGATCAGCACAACAAGACCCCACTTCACTGGGCGGCTGAAATGGATCATGTAGACATTATGAAGTTCTTTCTTCAGAGTGGAGGGAATGAACACGTCAACAACCCCGACACATTCGAGCGAACGGCCCTGCACTACGCCGCTGAAAGAGGCAACAATACGGTACGGCCTGGTTCGGACATGGCTGTCTGATTTTCACATTATGGTGTTTTTCTAGAACTGACAACAAAATTGTACGTCCTTTCTTGGTTCTAATTTGACATGAAATGCAAAACGACTGAGTTGAATTGAACATTTAGAAGTAACCTGTTGTTAACAAGGCCGCACATTTTCAACCGTGAGCACTTTTGCCTCAAAACCATCTCAGTTTTGCGGCTATTACAAACACGGCACGGCTATAAGTGAGGGTTCTGAGGCCATACCACAAAGTTGAAAAAAAAAATTGCTGCTCCCTCTTGTGGTCATATATCACTAGCCGATAAAATAAATTTTGAATTGTCTCGAGGGGGGGGGGGGCAATAAATTTGGTGTCAATTTTTTTGGTCTCTGGGGTATGGTTGCTGCGCTTCTTGAGGGATTCCACTAGAATTATTCTATGGCTTTAATAATGTTTGTATATATATTAGTGAGTTGTTATATTACATGTCTTAACTTGCCTTTTCAGGGGTCTTATTATACAAGCTTGCTTTTCTAAGACCCCTCCACTTTACATCTATACGCATCTACATGCATTGTCAATTCATATTCAAATATTCTGCAAATTGTTTTAATCGCATATATTCAACAATGTGTTCCTTGTTACATATTATTGTTCTTATGTAATTTTTGTATTGTTTTGTGGAAACTTTGAATAAACTTGAAACTTGAAACTTGAAACAGCATGTCATCGAATGTCTTACCATTAGTCACTGCTTGCTCATGCATTTCAACAGACAACCTTCATTGCTTGTTTCTCCAGTAAACCGGTAACAAACTAGCCAAGTCAGTTCGCAGAAAAATATGGAATGACTTGGTACATTAATGTTATAGTTCCCTTTATTCTGTCTTAGATAAAAATCCTTAGACCAAAACTACGGCCAAATACCGACGGACACATCACGATACACTGCTCCACATTACAATGTATGTTGATATTTTTTTTCTCCGTCAATAACATTTGGCTTTTAGATGATCAGGTTGCTGCTGGAGCACAGCGCCGAGTGTGACGCCAAAGACGGGATGGAGAAAACGCCGGTTCACGTGGCTGCCCAGTAAGTCGGAGTTTTTACACTGCCGTCAATGTTGTCTGACCGTAGCTATAGTGTTGTCATATGGGAGTCCAACGCATCAGTAGTATAAAGAATGAAGTATCTCGCAATCTTGTTTTTTTTTTTTACACTACAACCACCACCACCAACAACAACAACATCATCAATAGCAACGACAAAGCAAAACATAGAAGTAGTGGCTACTGACTCGCTGATAATGATTCTAATGTCACAATGGTTATATTACTTAGTATTGTCCCGAAGAGGAGACTGATAAGTTGCACATTGCAAATTCTATGAGCCTGGAAATACCAGTATGTATTGCATTCATTTCGTTCTCTCATTATCTCTGTGTTTCCATGTTTAATATCTCAAAATATTCCGGCTTCTAATACCCCACCTCCAGGGCTGGCTACGTCCACTGCGTGGAGGAACTCCTCAGGAACACACCCGATCTCCTCAACGAAGATGACCGGGACGGAATGACGCCCTTGCTAACAGCCTGTTACTATGGTAGCCATGTGGTTGTCATGGCACTGCTCAAGATGGGGGCTGATATTTCCAAAGTGTAAGTCCCAATATTGGACACGATCTCTAAAGATAACGTAAGTTTCCTGACCTCATTTGTATTGTAAAAAAAAAAAAAAAAAAAAAAAAAAAAAAAGCTTTATATTTTTTCTCGTTCGTGTTATCTGTCTCTCTGTCTTATTAATTTCTTTGTTTATGTCTTCTTTTATTCAACTATCTGTTGTTTATTCTTAGCTCCACTTGACAAATTCTGTGTGAATCTGTCACTTAATAATTGATCAAATTATCTCTTTTCCAAATGATGTAATTTATTCAAATTTTCTCGAAGCATAACATAATACAAAAATAGATGAATCAATATGCATGACATAAAAATAATAAGAAGAATATATCAGCCAATTTATTACTGCGCACTCGAGCACGTATGTGCGTGTACCATAATGTTTCCAATTTTGCATTTTGTGATCATCTATTGTCAGTGCGTGAGGGGGAGGTAGGGAATTTATGCAACAAATACAGAGTTTGTTATAGAATTGTCCACCTCACAACAGGAATGACGAACATCGCACGGCACTGATCCTGGCTGCTGCCAACAATCACGTGATGACCATGAGTCTTCTGATTGAACACAACTGTGATATCAACGCTATCGACAAAACTAAGGTAAACAAACTAATCATGTATTGTAGTACATGTATTTAAATAAATTGATGAAATTCTCGAGTTGTTTTTGTTGCACCAGATTGACAAATTGCCTTATACATCGACGTAAATAAGCCTTCAGAATTGATCAATGTTTTTGGTAGTAGCCCTGCCAAAAGGAATCAACCAGCACTGGCAGTGACGGGCTGCCGGCATGGTCATAGTCTGACAGAAGTTCGGTGGTCTAGTAGAAAGACCCCTGTTCGGTCATCAGGAGGTTGTAGGTTCGAATCCTGCTAGAGTATTATGATTTCTTTGTCATGGCTACTACTAAAACACTAATCAGTTCAGTGCTTATTTACGTCGATGAAGGACAATTTGTCAATCAGTTGAAAACCCTGTTGTCTTGAAAGGCTAACCTGGAAAAAATGAAATGACAATGGATCCTTCTTTCATAAATTTGATTTTTATGCTCAGTAACTTTAAAGTGGTCAGCAACTCGTGGAGTTCGTGGAGCCGTTGATCTCAGCAGCGATTAAAATATCTATTTGTGATAATTTAACATCTTGAGACGTTTTGAAAAAAAAAGTGTTCATGAAAGTTCATGAAATTACCGTATATGCCACCAGCTGATTAAGAATTGAAGTGACATTTTGTTCCTCCCATGATGTCACCTGCCGTCAGAACACGGCCCTCCATCTGTGCTGCGACGCGGGTCACATCGCGGCGGCCAATCTCCTCATCCGAGCCGGAGCCGACCAGTCGTGCTCCAACGACCAGGGTTTCACACCGCTCGAGTTGGCCATCAAAAGGGAACAGGGCGAGATCGCAGCCGCTATCATCAAATCCAAAGAGTGAGAACGATGCCAAATACTTCTGTCTCTTTTGATAGCTCTGCTTTTGGTTGTGTTTATAGGCCTACTTACTGTACATGTGAGGTCCAAGAACTTGTGACTGGTTAACAGATGAGGTATTTAGTAGTTTAAGTATAGTGGTGACAAACCAGTCATCAAGATTTCTGAGTACTATTCCGCCAGCGATTGAATTGCTGCGTATGCTCAATTGTGTGAAATTAGTTGCAAAATTTGGAAAACCTTAAATATCTTTGAATAATTTGAAAGTTTCTCACTCTTATGCTAAATCTTTTACTCTTAATGATTGAATGTCAAGAGGTGATAAAACATCGGATAACGCAAAAGAGATAAGGAACCAGTCAACATTTTTGTCAAATTATAGGTAATCATATGGCTTATCATTTTTTCTTACTTCTTAAACAGCTGGCAGGTGGCCATGCAGAGCAGGGACGAACAGATGACCTCGCCCATGAAGGCTCTCATCGAGAAGCTGCCAGACGTCGCGCTCCTCGTCATGGATCGGTGCGTTCACCGGACGTCGACCACCGAATCTCACAACACTCCTTATAAAGTTAGTGACCTAGTTTCCGGTACAGATGAAAAAAAATGAGCAAAGAGAAATGGGATTTCACCGGGATTTGAACCCGAGACCTTGGGTTTGCTACACCGGTGCTGACCTATTGATGAAAGCCCTAGTACAATGTTCATCCCAGAAGCCCCTTATTTCTCAATGCTCGTTTCCTGTAAGCAGTTCACTGTTTTTCCTCACTTAAACTGCTTTCTTAGAGATGAAATTGAGGCTTACACTGTTTCATCGACGAAAGCGTTATTACATCTCCCTGAATTCCCTGAATTTATTTTTCTTGTGGATCGAACACACACACACACACACACACACACACATACACAATCGTTAGTGAATGCAAACTTAATCTTTGGAACATTTTATGAAAGCGTTGAATAAATACAAATTTAAACCAACTTTGAAAAGTAGATATTGCATGATACGTCAAAGTCTTTTAAAACATCAGGAAAACGTTTCGTAGGTTGTGAAGATTGAATGAGATTTTACATATAGAAATTACCGTCGGCAGTGATTCATACGAACAGGAAACTGTGATGGGCCAATTAAGAAAGCACAGGAGGAGATTGCATTCATCACTGAAAAGAATGCTGAGAAACTCTGAATTTTACAATGCATTTGTATTTCATAAAACTGAGGAATGTTGCAACAGAGATTGGCATCAAGAGCTGATCTCGACCACATTGAAGTGGTTGTGAGAGATCGGTCCGCTGTCATGGCTGCCAACCACTTCTGACAGTTTCGTATTTTTAATATCTATTTATCCAGAATAGACCTGCAATAAAACAAACATGAATTATTGTAGTGATATTTCATTCGTTCTCAATATATGAATATGTTTACAATGGCACGCGTTGTCTGTTTAATGCCTTTCAGGTAAAATTTGATTACCGATACATCGATCCGGGCCCTGACGATATATCGACAACTCACAACCACAGACGATACTTCGCGATACGGGTGAGTGTAGCATCATGTAATAACCCTAAACTTAATTTATGATGTAAGGAAATTGATAATCATAAAACGAAATCTTAGACATTGTGTCTTTTCTGAAAAAAAAAAGTGTAAAATAACATTCTGACATTTTTTAATAATGTTTCTCACTTTAAAGGTTGTAAGAGAGTGTGTCTTAGGTTTCACTTAACTTTCATATTTAGAGTACTATTATTTCAACAGTATAAGCAGGACAGTTGAAGTTTCCATTGGACAAATATGATAAAAATTTTGTTGTATCCTTCACCTCAGAGCAAGGTTAAAGTTTTATTAACACAATTACAGCTCCCATGACTGTAAAGGGAAATCATGGTAAATTGCTGAAATTTTGTCGAATTGTGGACAGTTTTAATATTATAAAGCAATGAGAGAGATATGAGGCTATCATATCAGTTAACACCTAATCTAATCATACATAAAGATTGCTAGTATCTTATCAACTTTTGATATTCATAACTGTCTTTACTGTCTTTCTTTTCATCTGACATCTGATGAAACCTGTTTGGTCTGTGTGACTTTACTCTTCTGAGTCAACGCGATCAGTGGACTTTACTTCAAGATGTTGCATATTCACTTGAAGCTTATTTTTCTTTGCGTAATTACTTTGGCAGACGATGTGTCGGTCTGGGCGGGAAAAACTGCTAGCTCATGAGTTGACACAGAGTATCCTGCACAGAAAATGGTGAGTTATCACTCGTTTGATTTGCGCATGACATGCCATCAAATTTCACGTGTAATGTGAAATGACGTACATGCATACTCGTGCCTTTTCCGTCATTTCTGTTTATATCTATACTTGGAGAAATATAACAAATCTTTGCTTTGAAGATGGGAGGAACATGAAGAACTTCGCAGAGCCACGGAGCAAGTACCGGTAGTTACGATCATCAGAGCGACAATTTATTTGAATGGGTTGCCTACGGAAAGCCAGGCAGTACGCCGACGTTTAACTTGTCACACTTCTTATTGTACACGCATAATTTCCTGTAAAAACTCGTCCGGTATGTGTGGGTAATCATTTTGTATAGCCTTCTTCTTCTTGGCATTGATTGTAAAACCCCAAACAAAAACAAACACAACAACAACAAACAACAACAACAACAACAACAACAACAACACAACATCAACACCTCCAGGACCAATTATCTTTGTTGCAAATTCTAACAAGTTACTGTATATATGTCTATTAAAGCCTCTAAAAAAAGACTTATAACATTGTGTGTCTGTTCGTTTTTCCATGCAGGCGCCGTTTCGGACGAGTCTGGTACTATTCAGACCTCCTCACTTATGTGGCGTTCATATGTGCAATCACAGCGCTCAGCCTCCTGACCACTACTTTTCCCGATTTCCACTTTAATCCCGAAGCGGGAACTTGGGGCGCGTGTCCCTACTACAATTTCACCGTTCACCCAGGGTTAGCCAATTACGTTCGTCATGATGAACGGTGAGTGGATGGTTGACATCAACTGGTCTCCGTAATCATTATAGACACTTTTTACTTACTTTCTGCTTCTCTGTCTTGCCCAACATAGCAACAACTGCTTCACTGCAAACTCTACCTTTTGGGTGCTTTTATTGCCGATTGGCACAGAAAACTATGCATAGCGGTACGTACTGTCTAAAGTCTCTGACACTGAATGGGTTAAGTTGAAGCATCGAAAAGCACGGAGTTTGCAAAGATGCCTGAAATAGCTTGATGATGTCTTCAGTCTTCATAGTTACAAGAATAAAAAAGTCCATGCTTTGAAAGAGATGGGGCTTCAGGTTTCCAACTTTTTTGTGAGATAATGAGATACCTCTCATGAAATAATATGAAAGAGCATACAATTCTAAGACGTATTCAAAGTTTAATTTTTGATGAAAATCGGTTTTGAAATGGTTAAAATATCCAAAACAAGGGATTTCTTATAACAGGTGGAACCCACCGTTGATTAGATTCGTTTTACTTTAATTTGTGTTTGGATATGTCAGCCGTGTCACAACAGATTTTCATCAAATAAACTTTGAATTCCTCTTAGACAATGTTAGAATTGTATGTTCTGTAACATTTGTCATTTTATTTCTTAGTATCTCGCAAAAAGTTAAAAGATCAATCCTCACCTCAACCAGTACTATAACATTCCTGTAATCAATGTTGACAGATAGATTAAAAAGAAACTTGATCTTCTATCTGCACATCTTTGCACTTGCTTCCCGCCTTTTTCTGATAAACTGATCTTTTTATCAACTTCAGAAAGGCGGGTACTTCCTCATCGATCCGACAATAGCGTACCTTGGTTACTTTGTCCTGATATACTGCCTGATGACTGCCGTTGGGGAACTAGTCGAGATTTGCAGCATGGTGAGTGATTAGATCGTATAGCGTTATTCTCATTTTAATCTTTTCCTCGAATGAGATTTTTATAACCTTTTAAAATCTTTTTACTTCTGTATGTCCATGAGTCTACATTGAAGAAGGAGCTATCTGATTATTAAACAGAAACTCAATCAGGCCCAAATCAAGGAAAGGATGGTTTGTTTTTTTTTTTGGTAGTGTTATAACAACGTTTATTTTGAAAACACATGCGGATTATGCAACGATGGCTTCTCATATTCGTGGCATAAGATGTTTCTGTGAGGTGGTACATATAATCCATGATCAAAGTAGTATTGCTATTTTTGAAGTTTTTAAGTTTGACGGTACTGTACAAATCTTTATGAATTAATTAGATAGATGATACAAGATACAATACTATATATCTAATAATTGACAATTATCCCGTCAGATCATATAATGAGGGATATTTCTTGACAATATGATTCGATTTTATGATCAAAGGGAAACAAAACTGTAGAAGACATATTTCTTCTATCCAAACTTTAATGTCAATACCTCACAGGGTACGAGGTACTTCACTGAAGTAGGGAACATAGTGGACTGGCTGACGATTGTCACCGCCTCGGTCTTCGTCTCCCCACCCGGAAGTCCCCCGTGCTCCTACAACTGGAACGCCGGTATCATCGCTATCGGCTGTGCCTGGATACGATTCATTATTTACTTCCGGGAGTGAGTTTATCCATGTTAAAGTCCATTGTTTTCGCACGACATATAGCCCAAGGACATATAGCCCAAGGCCAATATGAACCTGGAGACGTAGAAATGTATCGTCTATTGATAATGACAAACATAGTATTACAGGGACACCGATCTTAATCAAGAATTTATATTAAATGAAAGAGGTCATACATTGCTTGATGTGTATATCCAAAAGAGAAATAGCGTAACTTTGCGAAATATGAAAATAGAAATGTTATTTGAAAATGAGAAAAGTTGAATGTGGAAGTAAAAAAGTTAATGTTATTACTCTGAAAAAGACATTTATACAAGATCTTTTACAGCATATAGGAAATGTACTTTAAATAGCAGACTAAAGACATTTCATCTTTTTCGTTGAGATACCGTCGAATTAAATCCACATATAAATTTCAACTCACTTCAAAGTGATTCAAAGTGTTTTGTAAACCCTGCAGATTTTGTAGTAGTAGTTGTTGTTGTTTTTGTTTTTGCTGAAAAGGAAAAGGGAAAAAGAAGGGAAAATTACAATGCAACAAATATTGCATATTATGATAAGACAGGATGTTGATGCATTGTACGTGCAATTTTGAACGAAGTGGCTCTGTTTAATTACTTCCCCAGATTCAAGTTAACTGGTCTCTATGTACAGATGTTCACGAAAACACTGGTCTCGATACTGAAGGTAAATCCAAAGTGTTTTGTATACTGTTGGAACACGGTTTTCAATGATAATGTCTATACATAGACTATCGAGCAAGTATAGATTCACAGAAGTTTTGTAGCACGGAGAGGTGCTGTGGTACAAGGAACTCTGAATCCACAAGTTATCATGGTTATCGTATCAGAGTTGTGGATTCCAGGCCTCGTCAAACCATACAGCGTTTTTGGTTTGTGTGAGTGCGTTTTTTTTTTTTTTAAAGTGTGTACCTTCCGGGGTATTTCCCAAAATGCTGCTCACTTTAATATGATCAAATAATGATAATATTAGAAACGCTTATTTTATTAGTACGATAAATGGTAATACTCGGTTATATAGCAGTATTTGTATTAGTTCAACACTCCATGGATAGGAAGACTGGAAATTCCATTCTAAAGTATTGTCGTTCAGCCTCCTACTTTTCGTTCTAAAAAAAAGGATATTAAGAAAGTAAATCTGTATAACTTAGACCAATGTACAAATCCATGTATTCATCACAGCACATGTGTGCCTATCGGTTGATGTCTTGTGTGTGTGGTTTTTTTTATTCTCTTGTTTATTTTTCTACAAATAGGCAATTGCAGTGTTTGTAATCATCATCTTGGCATTCAGCTTCACTTTCAACATGTGGCTTGGGAACGTGGTAAGAATATCATCAGAAATTGCATCGTTCGTCTTTCGTCTCCGTCTATGCATTCATCTGTGATCCGCCTCACGAGCTCAAGTTATTCGCAATCTAAAGTAGATTAGAGGGTTCACTCTAAAAAAAAACAATCCGGGTCAGAACTGACTCGGAACCGGGTCCGCTGGGGTCACATCCCGTTCCGGGTCAAAAATGACTTGGAATTTGGTCATGAAGACCCGGAATGGGGTCACCCTGACCCAATTCATGACTCTGAATGGGGTCATATCTCATTCCTTATCATTTCTGACCCGGAACGGGGTGTGACCCCAACGGACCCTTTCCGGGTCAGTTCTGACCCGGATGTTTTAAGATTGTTGAATGGATATATCCCAACTTTCTTCTAAAAAGCATTTCATACGATTTGTTGGGTAGGCCCATAATTTGCACTTATGTCTCCGTGTAAGCTATACTGAGTATATCATAATACAATTGTGTGTGTATGTGTGTTTATGTGTGTTTGTATATATGTGTGCGTGAGTATGTGTACAGTAGAAGCGTTTTTCGTCTTTTTTATACTATTAATCGTACATATTATATTTCATTGCTCTATCGCTTTATAACAAATTTTGTTCCTCTGCACCTCTTTTCGCCATTATAGATGTACAGTTTCAGAGACGTTCCCACTTCCGCCCTCACTGTGTTCATTATGATGTTGGGGGAGATTGGTAAAGATGTTATCTTTACCCCGGAAGTAAATTTAAAGCCCTTCGCGTCAGCCGTCATCTACATCCTCTTTGTCGCCTTCTTATTCTTCGTGCCAGTCGTTCTCAATAATCTCGCGGTAATCACTTTTGTTTATTTAGTGATCATGTGCTAATTTGGTTCCATAGATTGGACCCCCACCAGCCTTTAAATGATTCATGAAAATCGAATATAAAAAAGCGTTTTTAAGAAAGTTTTTTGATTTTCTTTATTTTTCAAATATGTCATCTCTTATTTGACAAACACATCTCTATAATTCTGCAGACAGAATTGGGTATCAGGTTCATAAAAGATTCGGAAATGACTATCGATCAGTTTGAATATTAGCCGAGATGTTGAAAAGCAAAATTTTATCTTTTGTCCTTTTCTTATCACGGATTGTCATAATTTAGCCTGCGGAAGTTGATCTTTCGTGAGGCAAAATAAACAGTTAATAAAACATAATTTCAATCTTGCCACAGTCATGATTAAAGAATTGATATACTGAAGGGAACTTGAAGTCAGTTCAGATGCATGCATGTTAACAGTGTTCAGAAAATACCCAGTATCATTACCATGAATATGAGTGTACGTGTACTCCTTGTTTGTTTCATTTTCATGTGATTTTGAAGAAAAAAACAACAACAACAAAATCATTAAACTAAATAATAACTGTTTTGATTTGAAATAGCGTGCAAATTGTTAAACGTTTTGCTTTGTGATTGTGATTTAACAAAGTGCAATTTCTTTCACTAGATCGGTATAGCTGTAAGTGACGTCGAAGAAATAAAGAGGAGAGCGTTCATCAAAAGGAACACAGTGCTTGTAAGTTACACGTGATGTAGACGTAGTAGTCACATTGTAATCTTAAATCTTCCTTGATGTCTTGTTTGAATTATTATAATGATTTATATGAAATAGGTGGCTTTTTTTTATCAGACACTAGAAACGAAAAAAGGGTTGGCAAGGGATGACAGCTTTGTTTTGTTGAGATTGGCTTTGGAAGAAACTATAGGGCTTTTTACACTTGTAAATTTTTGCTTAGCCCCGGACCAACGGTGGGGCTAAGGGGGGGCCTTAGCCCCACCGTTGGTACGGGACTATCCTTAGCCCACTTTCTGTTTACACTCGTTTTTGCCAAAGTGGGCTAGCCCCACCGATAGTACGGTACTATCTGGCCCTGCAAAATAGCAGGGGTTAGCACCGCAATTGCGGTGCCAAGCAAGTGAGTGTAAACAGAACGAAAAAATAATCCTGGGCTAAGCGACGGAGACGAAGTGCGACCCTCACTGACCAATCAGAAACGAGGTTATCAAGTGCTGCCGGTGCGTGCGTGTACGCATACAGTACACAGCGTAATTATGAATATTCATGTGGTTTGGAAAGTCCGGGGCTAAGAAATATGAGTGTAAAAAGGTTAGTTTTCTCCTTAGCCCCGGACAAGAGATAGTACGGGACTAATTGGCGAGTGTAAAAAGCTGAAAAAATTGGTACGGGACTAACGATAGTCCTGGGTCAGAGAAAGTCCGGGGTTAAGAAACACAAGTGTAAAAAGCCCTTATGATTTCATATTCATTAGATATATAAAAATTATGCATTTTCAATTGTTGTTTTTGTTGGGATGTGGATAAATACATATTTTGTTCATTCACTTTAAGTGTCGTAATTAATGTGCGCTGAGAAAAAAAAGAGGAAAAAAATCTGCATATTTGTAACAAGGGCATGAAATCATTTCATTGCAACACTGGAATAAAAACTAAAAGCTGTCAGTATTCTGGGGGGGGGGGGGTTCGTGAAGCATTTTGTCAGCCGATATTTACTCTCAGCCAATCAGATGCAAATATTTCAGCAGCTTATAACAGTTTGTCAGAATAATGAAATATTGGACCAAATGCTTCATGAAATATGCCCCCTGCAGCCGCTAGTAAGATCCCACAAACTTACTGTGGAAGCCCTGAAGGGACATTGGAAAACACACACACACACACACACACACACACACACACAACCGCGTTCTCGTCGAGAAATATTTAGGGCTTCAATAGCAATCGCCCCCTATGTTCCCTTCACCCTTTGATACGCAGGCGGACTATGTGTATCGCGTGGAAAGCAAGTGTCCTCGGTGGCTGCAGAGATTGCTGCACCAATCCGAGCATGTCGTCACGGTGAAGCCCCGGGGACGGCGGAAGCTCCGGACGTGGGTAGGCCGCTTGCTTGATTCTTTTCGCGTGAACAAACACTTAAACAAAACCAAAGAATTCATGTGTCAGAGCTCAGCGTCAGAGTTAAGTGGTTGTTGGAGACAGTTTTACTCACACACATTATTAGAATTTATAGGTCGATATGCATTACTATGATAGGTGGGAGACGGTGATATAGCAATACCATGAAAATACACTGTATATACGTACCAGATGAATGATGAATGAAGAAAGAAAATACACATGTATTTAATACAATAATGGTTTTTAAAATCCTGGCAATTAAAGAAACATTAATTATATTAAAAGAAATTACATAAGCCAGCAAATATCCCACCTAATCATTGTGACATGGGACTTGATTATGCTGGCATTCTTGTATATATTGGCTGCTATATCTCAACTCAAGAACAACAGTTATCAGAGAAAGGGAGAGACAATTAAAGGAAGACAGAGAGATAGACATATAGACAGATAGATTGATTGATTGACAAAGAAAGGGAATAAGGAGAAATTGATAAGGATACCTTGGCAGATAGAAAATGACATCATAAAACAGGATTGACTTGGTTGTGATGTAAAATCATACCTTTGTATAGCCCTTTTGGTTTATTTTGGCAAGACATCAACAGTTCATTGTTTTTCCACTCACAAAGCGTAATTTTGCATCATGCTTTTGTGCCCTGCAGTTATTCCCCAGAGAAGGGGAAGCTTTATTTGAGATGATGGATGAGAAGTCCGAAACAGGAACGGCCGAACACGTTATGGACGAATTAATGCGTCAGAGAAACACGTAAGAGCATCTGTATCTTCATTGTGCTTTTGCAGTCTAGCATGTCTGCGTCTGCACACTAACCAACGAACCGTGACCGTAGAAGCATTTTAGTTTGTGTTACGATCACTCTAGTAGTCATTAATGTGGTGACTGCAAATCGATTTATCCAACGGTGCGTGGGAAGACTCGGGCATCGTTCATAACAGGGAGGTGAGACCTCCCTGTTCATAACGAGTCAATACAGACCAGCACCCTGAAATATTTCTTTTCAACGACAAATCACAGATTGTTTCTTACTTACATTATTGTATTATGGGTAGTACCTAAAACATAGCATACATTCAAAGTAATTTGTCAAGTAAGGTATAACTGTGACAAAGACCTCTGAGCTATTATTGGCACTAGGGTAATTTGGATCAATTTTGTACTCCAAAATACTTGTGTGTTATTCAGTTTGAGGTGTGTTTTGATCGATTTGTTTCATATTGTCTTGTATTTGACTTGTTGTTCCTTTTGTTCTCACCAGACTGAACACAATGATGCTATTACTCAAGCAACAGGGCGAAGTTCTGCGAACGCTGGCGGACAAAGAGGGCGTGATAGCCCCCTCGCTGCAGCAGGGCGTGACGACCTTGAGTGGACTGCACCACGACCTGCCTTACGTGGAGGTCGACGTCGATAACGACCCAGCATCGTCGGTGGCTTAAGATGATGACTGTTAACTGGCATATAATAGTCACAAAGTCTGTCAAATATCTTCAATACCAACCGATAAATACCGTACAGGCCTACTACGAATATGGCAATACTTTCCACATAATTTGCAAGGCAATTTTTTATGCATACATTTAGAACATTAGAGTATTTAGATATACGTGATCCCGAATCACGAATTTGCATGTTCTGTTAGGTAGTTGATTATACTGACAGAATAATATGCGAAACGACGAAATCTGAAACATTCAGATTTTAGCCTGATCTTTATGAAACCATCACTGATTTTAACTAACAGTTTGTTTCAACACGACTTACACAATTTATCTTGGACCCCTTGAAAAATCGTGCGACGTAATAATGCGCAGTGCAGTGCCTGATGTAGAACACGCCATACGTATTAAACCCTCCCACTGTGATGCGTATTTTATGCTAATGCAATCGTGCAATAGGTTGCATTTCCTTTCCCCCACTGTGTATTGGTGAAGATTATTATATCCATTTTGCAGAGCTCGATAACAAATTCATACAGTACCACTTAAAGTCAGTGATATAAAGATCAATTCATTATCCATTGGTCTATTTTCCCTAACGCCATTGGCCGCTCCATGAATTGAACATATTGAATTGTATTATGTTCACGTGGAAGCGCATTAAGTTTTGAAACCTGATTCAGGGTGAAAAAAGGCGGAAACCTATCAACCCCCCCCCCCCCAATATTGTTCTAAATTCCTGTGTTAGGTTACATTTGCCAGAGTTTGAATATCGCCCACTCTATAATGCATTATTCACAGGCTTTTCCTCCAACAAATGTGCATTATTCTCATCAAAAATTACAATTCTATCCCAATCGGTTGAAAGCTTCAAAAGTACACACTAAATAATCATAATAGAAGGGAATAAAGCACAAAAGAAAACTCTTGTTGCGGGTTGATCGGTACGATTATCATGATTTTTTAACTAGATTGAATAACGGACTTGCAATATTTATATCTATTTGGCTTTAGCAAACACTACATATGTCTGCTGGTTTTATGTACACTGTACATCCAAACATGACATGCAATCAAATTGAAAAGAAACCACAGACGTATATTCAAGCGTTGTCTCTTGCTCTTTCTGTACACACACGCGCGCCCACGCACTACATGTAATATAATACGTATATAC